>NW_027457554.1:2597500-2712500 GCF_050624435.1 Tenrec ecaudatus | reverse complement strand
ATTTGGGGCTCATTTGGTTGTAAACAGGCAGAGACCAATACTTGGAAGAGAGAATCCTAGGAAAAATGGAAAGGTGGGGAGAACAAGAGGACAACTGGCTCTGTCGACGGTTCCTGACCACCACTGGCATGTTCCTGTGTTCTTTGTGTCTGTCCGTCATGGCACATGCTGTAATCTCGCAACATAGACCGCCTCCTCCACGTGGCGGGACATGTGCTTCTGAATTATGCTTCTTAGATGCCAGGCCACTTGCAAAAGCGGGACTTTCTTTTTCGTTTTTTGGTTGGAAACGCTCCAGAAAAAGCGTCTAGTTGACCCATCTTATGTCAGTGTCTCCACTGGGCCAATGAAAACAGCCTTGTGACTGTATTGAAATGTGGTGTCTTCCCCAGGGAAATGATGTTTCAGCCAGTGAGGTAGTTCACAGGGACAGATAAGAAAGGGGGTTGGGACAGATTAAAATAATAATGTCTATTTTCAAAGAATAGGGCCTTATTATTTTTCGCATGCCCCCATCTGAACACCCTACCACTGAATATAGGCAGGAGGTAGGGCCCACCTGTCACTCAAGCAGCTAAAAATGTACAGCACTTGCTGTAGCAGCTCCTAATGTGCCCATGTATTAGCACTTGGCACCCACCACTCCCATAAATGCCAATGGTCTCACAGGAAGCACATGTAACTCCCCACACAGGGAACAGTCATTGAGCAGACAGGGGAGTTGACATCCTCCAGGACCTAATGCCACTTTAACCAATGACACATGAGGATAGGTGGAGCCACACTCCAGTTCCCTCAGCCTTTGGGTGGGACAAGTACAAGAGGATTTATACTGTCTCTGGGAACCTACTCAATGACATTTCTTTATCGGCCCCTTCCCTTTGCTCTATCAGTATTACCCTTCTCTACTGGTCCTTCCTGGAGGCACCTCCCAAGGAAACAATAGTCTAGCTGCCATTCCAATTTTAGTGGATTCCAATTCTTGGTGATCGCATTCATGTGAGTCAATCAGAACTGTGCTTTCTGCAGATTCTTTCTCTCCCCTTTTTAAGAGTAGCTTTAAAGACACTGTGAAAGCTTCCCACCATCCAGTTCCAGATCATTTTCATCGACCCTGCAGCCATTAAGCAGTCATTCCCCATTGCCCCTCCCACCCCACCCTGGGAAACCACCAATCTACTCTATGGCTCTACGGGATTTACCTGTCCAGCATTTTTCCTCTAAATGGACTCACAATACATGGCATTTGGTGTTTGGCGTCTTTCTCTTCATGTCTTGCGTTCACCTGTGTTACAGAGTCTGTCCGAATCAAAGGCCTTAGTTTTCTTGTGGCAGACTATATGTATATCCCACTCAGTGTAGATCATATTTTCTCTATTCTTCTACTGATGGGTATTGTTGGCTTATTGTTTACCTTTTGCCCATAGTGATTAGTGCAGCATCCATCTGGGTACTCGTCATTCATTCTTTTAGATATGCACTTGGGAATGGATTCCCTAGATCAGCTGGCAAGGGTTCATGACCAAGTGGGTTATGTTGGGCTGCTAACCGTAAGGCCAGCATTTTGGACCCTTTAGCTACTGCGAGATAGAAATGCTCTCATAATGATCCACAGCCCCCCAGACCCACCAGCCGCAGCTCTACTCTGTCCTTTCGGGTTGCTGTGAGTCAGAATCAACTCGATGGCAGTGGTAGTGATGAAGCCAGCGACTTGAGAGTGGAACCAGGGACCGTGGAGAATTCTGGCAATAGCCATGGTGTCCTCACTACCCAGATGACAGCAGCCACCAGTGAACAAAGGAGGCACAAGCAAGGTTCTCGCTGACTTCATACTGGCGACCCGGCTGCCCCTGCTTCCTCAAATGCCATTTCCTCAGCTTTACTGGCAACGGGGTGTACTCCCTATTATCATATCACCAATTCTTTCAATGGTCCACCTAGCCAGGTGTGATTCCAGACACTCACTGTGCAGCCACCATCAGCGAAGGTGGCTGCCCACCTCATTTGTACACATGCAAAGAATGTGATCATTCTTGGCACTGGTGTCCTTAGTCATCCTGGTTGGTATATTTACATCCTTGGGGAGCTGGGTCCGTGAGCAAGCGCTTCTCAAGGTGCCCATATGATCTGTTTACTGAGAGTGCCAGCCCAAGGATCTGAATTGCCACCCACAGTGAACGCACCTCTAAGGCAAAGGGGAAGGCTTCTTTCTAACTGGGAGACCAACAGGTCTTCTGCAGACATCACTCCCCTGCAGCACTCTGATCCGAGGCCTTTCATATTCCAAAGAGCAGCATTAAGATTCCCATCTGTCACCCAGTCAGACTCACATGTGCGAATTCTCTTTTCAGAGCAAGACAGCCAATGCAGTGAGCTGGGTAAAGGGGCAGTCTCACTCTGAGGAGACTCAGCCAGGAGTGTAGGGACAGGGAGGGAAATGTGCAGTTTCCAGCTGCCACCCAAGCCTCCTTAGTGCAGTGGCATGAGAGCAAAGAGATAGTCCTTTGTGACTCTTTGACCTCCTTCCTGGCCTTGGTGGAATTAACACTGCTCAGTGCCAGTCTCTTCTGAATATATGGAAAAGATAGCTAAGAAAAGAATAGAGTTAAATACGAGCAGGACAGAGAAGGTGGCTTCATGGTGTTGCATTTGTGTGTCTCAGAGCCCATCCTGACTCACAGTGACCCTCTGTGACAGAGAAGAACTGTTCCACAGATTTTTCTAGGCAGAATTTTAAGGAAATGTACCTAGCAGCACAGTGGTTGCATGTGCGGCTGTAACAGAGAGACTGGCAGTTTGAACTCACTGATCCCCATCGAGAGAGTGAAGACGTGACTGCCTGCTCCCATGAAGACTCCTAGCCTGTTGTTGTCTGTCCATTTGTGGTGCTGTGGTAAGTTGTGTGTTACTGTGATGCTGGAAGCCACGTGACTGGTATTTCAAATACCAGCAGGGTTACCTCAAGTGAAGAGGTGTCAGGGAAACTTCCAGGCTAAGAACAGAATACAAAGAAGTGTTCCACTGCCCACTTCAGAGGAAGTAGCCGCTGAAAACCCTAACACTATAGCACAGTGTGCCTTTCCTTCCCATCACAGGGAGTCAGAATCGCCTCAATGGCACATCACAATCAACAACAACGTTGAGGAGGGAAGTCTCCTTCAGTAGGGCTGGGTGAGTTAAAACTGGGTGGCTTCTTGGTTAGCACTTGAGCTCTGAATCATCTCACCACCAGGGCTACCATCTTCATGATGCAGGCAAATAAAACCATCTTGGTCCTGCTCGGTATTGCCAGCGTCAGCATGCTCTTTCTCCCATAAGCACATGTCTGGTGGCTAGACCACAGAAAACCCGGTTGACACTATTTCCTCATCACCCCGTGTGTGTCAGAGTAGAAGTGAACCATGATGTTTTCTTTGATTAAAAACATTTTTATTGTGATTTGGGTGAAGGTTAAAGAGCAGCTCAGCTGTCCATTGAGCAATGCATACACATTTTGTTTCATGTCATTGATAGCAATTCCCACAATGTACCATCACTTCCCCCACATCTTCTTGTTTCTTGTCTCCAAGCTTCCTTCATTCTCAACTTTTTTGAACTTCATTCTTGGGGGAATGCTGTCTTTTGATCTCATGTGATTTATTATTCTATGGTATTTGTATGTCACTAATGTCATTGTTCCCATTATAGACCTGTCTATTGTTTGGTTGAACATCGAGCCATGATGGGTTCAGTTCCAGATCTGCAGGGTAACTAAGCACCATAGTCTTGCAATTTCACCAGCCTTTATCCAAACAGTAAGCTTGGTATTTTATCATGATTTTGAGTTTTGCCCCACATTTCCCTTCTACTCTAATCAAGCCCTTCTAATGTGATCTCTTTCATAGCAGTCGATAGTGGGAGCTAGGCACCTTCTAGTTCTTCTGTTCTCCTGTGGTGGAGGGTGATCGTTGCTTGAGTCACTAGTCATTGATTCATTGTGCCCAATCAGTTCTCCTCTTCTGCTGTCCTCTGGATGGGGAGAGACCAACTGTTGCCCCTGTCCTGATTGCTCAGGAACTTTGAAAATCCCAGAGACGATGGTCCTGATCCCCCAGGCTCAACAACTCATTCCCTCACAGTTTTTGCATCTGTCTCAGAGATTTTTTCCACCCTCAACCCGTTTTATGACATTGGTCCCTGTATGCTCCACCATATACCTGGATCTATTTAACAACCAAGGTCAATACATTCTATAAACTTTTCAATGGCCGAGGATTCTGAAGAAGATTGCCAGCCTTCTCTTTCACAGCTCCTCTAACTGGGTTGGGAATGACAACTTTTCCCTTAACAGCAGAGCTCATTAACTGTTTACACCCCTAGATACTTCTTACTCTTAGAAAACTCACTGCCATCGAATCCATACTGACTCACAGCCAACTTATAGGGCAGCATAGAACTGCCCCTGGGAGTGTCTGAGACTCGAATTCTTTATGGGAGCAGAATGCCTTATCTTTCTCCCACAAAGCAGCTGGTAGTTTCAAACTGCTGATATAGCAATTAGCAGCCCAACTTGTAGCCACTAGGCCACAAAGGCTCTTTTTCTTCTTAGCAAAGAGAGGGAAAATAAGCAAACGGAACATTCCCCTGGTGCTTCCCGTGGATGCTGCGATGGGAGCTGGATCCCGAAGGCCCGGATTGGCTGAAGCTCCATTTACACCGGAACACATGCCTCCCTTGTTAGTATTTGCATTGGACAAGCCGTTTCCTGCGCTGACATTTTGCATCTAGTTAAATGCCAGCAACTTCAGAGAGACGTAGCTTTTACCTGTGGCTCTGCCCTTCTGGACAAGCCTTTGGTGCTCGATGGGGATACTTTCAGTCTATGATCTTACATGTCCTTTTGGATCCCTTCGTCTCTTGATTTTGTTTTGATTAACACAAACTGGATGAACAGCTTCAGGCTTCATATAATCGCTGCTGAATATTTCATTGGGAAATGTTGTTAAGAAGGCAGTTGGCATCCATGATCTAAGTGTATGCATAGAGATTTCTTTTCAGATGGTAATGTGGCTTTGAATAATTATTGTTATTATTAGTGAATTAAAGACAAATGTGCTTCAAAATGTGAACAGTAGGTGTGTGTGTGTGTGCATGTTTTAAAGAGCACATGGCTTGGTGATAGAGAGGGCGAAGCACTGGTGAGGAGCACATGACAGTGTTCAGAGAGATGACAAAGGGTAGTGATGAAACAAAACATATTCCAACCTCACATCCTCTGCTCCCTGCCTCAGAGGGAGGTCACAACAAGGAACAGAAAAGCCAAGGGCATTTCCTGCCCTCTCACAGCTAGCAAGCGCCACAGAAGGCACGGGGTTTTAATGCCAAGGCTTTGCTGCTGTGAGGCCGGGAGGGGGGCTTGCCATAGTTTCCACACGCTGACATCACAAACATACCGCAAGTGGGTGCCGTTAACACACCAAAGTCAATGTTCTCACAGCACCGGAGGCTGACAGCATCATGCCAGTGCACCAGCTTGATGGGCAGGCTCTCTTTGTCCATCCCTGGGGGCTGAGGGCTGGTAGGCGGTATTCTTGTTTTGTCTTCAATAACCTCCATGGTTGGTGGTCCTTGGAGCTCTCTGCATGGCAGCTGCCTTCTTCCCTTGGAGTTAGTTTGCTTCAGTGTTGAATTGAATCCTTTTGTATCAGCCAAGTGATTGGTGTAAGGTACAACCTCTTTAATGTCACAAAGAAAATCTCTGCCCAGGTGGGATTACATCCACAGTAAAAAATCCCACTCCTGTAGAGCTCACTCCAGCTCATCATGGCCTTCTCCAGGCGTGTTCCATGGCTGGGTATCTTTATGGAAGCACACAGCCACAGTTTTTCTCCAGAGAAACAGCTAGTGGGTTCTGAACTACCGACATTGTTGTCAATAGCCCCCTTCTTAACATGTGCGCCAGAAGCCCTGCTGTGCGGTTTGATGAGCAGCCCTTCTGGCCATTGCTAAGAGCTACATGGCAAAGCCATTTGGTACAAGCAACGTTGTCATCAGCAAAGCATGAGTTTAGCTTACCTCAGTAAGATGCTAAGCAGGGAAGTGATAAACTGCTTGGCTTGGGTTTTATGCAGGAGAACCATGGGAGCTGAGATGTGCAGGCTCTTGATTTGAACCCAGACACTCTATCTCCAAGCCTGAACTCTCACCATCATACTCAACTTTTGGGGGTCAAATGTTTGACTCACCTGAGAGATGTGCAGGTGAAAGCGTGCCCCAGAAACATCTCCCTCCTATCCCTGTCATCTCGGAGAGTTCTCAAGATAAGGATTGGTGGTTCATGTGAAGGGACATATTGTAGCATTTCCCCTGCACTCCTCTAAGGCAAGAAAATGACCCACAGCACCTCGAGTTGCCAGCAGTATCACAGGGGATGTGCTCCTTGAGACTCAAACTGAGTCCCCAGAAGACGAGCTCTCAACTGTGGAATTAGCGCTTTTGAAAAGGGGCAAATCTTCCAGCAGTACTCTCTTCAGAGTCCTGGCCATACGCTCTGCAGACTTGTGAGCACGCTCACTCTGGTGAACCCAAATTCTTGGGAGAGGCTGATCTGTCCCTAGAAATCTGGCCACATGCAAAAGCATAGAGACCAATATCTGCCTCCTGCTGGAAGGATCTGAAAGGAGAAGGGTGGCTGGAGTCCTCTAGGAGGGAAGTTGAGAGCCAGGAGAGGCAGCAAAGCCACAGTTCCAGCAGGTGGTGTCCTAGGGCCAAGGGAGCTTGCCAAGGACCAAGTGAGTCCTGGAGGTGTCTGCAGCCCATCTTGCTGAGGGCCTCCATTTATTTCATATATCTATGGATAATGGGAAGGGCCCCCAAGGCCCGCTGGCTGACCTCATATGATACGCCGTGAACTATCCACCGTGGCATCCTCCAAAGTCTCTGAAAGCTGCAGCCGCTCCCACCCACTGGCAGCCTTCTTGGACAGGATCTCCTCAACACTGCTGCAACCATGGGCTCACACACAAGGACCATTGTGAGGACGGTGCAGGACCAGGTGGTGCTTCAATCTCTTGTGTGTACATTTGCTATGAGTCAGGAGCTCACTCAATGGTATCTAACAAGTTATTGTGAGATGACATAAGAGGACTTCGTGGAGGCCCTTCCAAGAGAGGGTTGGAAGATAGCATGGTAAGAGGCCTGGTCAGGAATGTGCTCATTGTGCTCATTGTTTCCATCCCCTTCTCCCAGAAGCCAATGTTCTAGGGAGGAAAGGCAGGCCCAGAGACAGGGAAGGGCTAGGGAAGAGGGAGCGATAGGAGAGCAATAGAAAAGACAGGTTACTCTCCCTCATTCCCAGTATAGCTCCTCAAACCTCAGGTAAAGCCTCTGATTCTGAGGCTTATAATAGGATCAGACTGAACATTTAATCCCTCAAGCTGCCTGGAAAGTGTGGGAGCTGATGAAGATGGCAAGAGATGAAGAAGGAAGGAATCTACTGGTTACAGATGTGAAAGCACCTGTTAGTGAAGCCTTCTCAGTTTCTTATTGCCTTATCAATGTCATCAGTCCACTTAATGTACTCACTCTCCAAACGCCTATTAACTAATTGTACATACCTTGAGTTCTTTCTAGGAGGCAATATTAATATTCTCATTTCCGAGTTGAGGCCACAGAAGTTTGGACAACTTCTGGTTGTTGTTGTTACTTGCAGGTGCTCATCACGTTGGTTCCAACACATAGCAACCCCCGTGCATACTGGAAGGGAGCATGGCCCCGTCGTGTGTCCCCCTCTCTGGAGGGCACTTGCCTCAAATCTTTAAATTCAAAGCTTCATGTTTTGTCAAATGAAATCATTTCTTCAGTCAATCTCAGAAATCTTTATGTAAAAACGTTGGAAACGCCTTTCACTCAAGGTCTAGGGAGGCTGAGTAAGGTGGGAGGGGCTCCAGGAAAGATGGTGGGAATCACTCCTGCAGCTCCCTGGTGATTGACCTCAACCAGAAATGGGCAGCTGTACACATGGCAAGAAGTGACCTCTGGTCTTCGTGGTGGTGGATGCCAGTATACCGTCAGGTATGGGAGACCCATGAGAAAATAGATTACTTTTCTCTTTCTCTCCAAGTTTCTCTGTGATCTCTTTATGCTGCCTGAGCCCGCATGCATACTGACAAAGGCAGACATGTGCACACACATGGCAAAGTAAATAGAGACGCCCACATTCACAGACGTATCCATCCACGTGCAAATAGGCACATATGTGCACATGCATGCCAAAGCAGACACAGACATCCATGAATGCACATGTATTAGTGAAAGCCGATTTTCATGGGGAAAAAGATCAGCTCTATCACTGTCAAGTCCACTCCAACTCAAAGCAACTGTAGAACACAGAGGAGAACTGCCCCATTGGGTTTCCAAAGCTGTCATCTTGTCAGACACAGTCAGCCACCACTTTCTCCTGCAGAGCAGCTGGGATTTTCCAACTGCCGACCTTTCACTTAGCAACCGAGCACTTGCTGATTTTCATAGGAGTCTGGAAATCAGTTTCATTGCCTGCTAGTCACACCTCCTCTGTGAGTTAGCACAGCCTGGTAAGCTTGGAAGGAGAAAAATCTTCCTTCCCGAGGTAGTTGTGTGGTTTTCCCCTGAGGAAATGGTTCAGAAAAAGATTTCCTTCAAGACATCAGAACACTCTTGAAGAGAAATTTCCTGCCAAAACATTTGTTTGCTTGACACTGAGACAAGTGAAGCAGCCCCCTGACTTCCCCCTTGGGTCCTCTTTCTCATCACGACTGCTCTGCTCAGCTACAAGGCTCCAGGTCCTGGGAGCAAGGGTGCCCTTCTATTTGGAACCTCACGGGGCTCCACTGTGAGTCAGGGAAAGACCTGGAAACTTGAGCATCCTGAAACGGGGCCTGCATAGCAATATCATCTGTCATCAGGCTCATCGTTTCTCTCATTTTCTGTAAGATCATTGAGCCCTTGGAGCCCTGAGAAGTTCTCTCAGAGGAAGCCATCCTCCTCCCATGAATCCAAGAGGGACTGCTTAAAGATTGTTGTCTTCTAATTACAGGAATACCAGCAACCAATTGCCATCGAGTCAACTCGGACTCATGGAGAGTCCAAGTGTGTTAGAGAAGTCCGGTCCCTAGAATTTTCCATGGCTGGGGTGGGTTTTTTTCCAGAGGCATATCATCAGGCCCTTCTTGGTAGGCACCTCTGGGTGAACTCAAACCTTTAACCCGTAGTTCGCAGCCTAGCTCATGAACAATACCATCCAAGGACGGTACAGTTACTTGCTAATGGTCACCTGCAGTAGATGAACCAAGGTCAAGTAACTGCCTGAGAAACATCAACCAGAGGAAAGCAGAGTGAACCCCAGGTTTCTTGGGAAGAGGGCCGGAGAGAGAAAAAGGAGAAAACACCTTTCTCGGGACATCAGAAAGGAAAGAACTCCACTTTGTGGATGCCATAGAACAATCCCAAGCCAAGCAAGGGTGAGAAACAGACCCCATCCAAACCCAGGGGGCTGAATTCTGTCGCCAAGTGTTGAACACCAGACATGGATATGACAGAGCCGCTAGTTGTCCGTGGAAAGAAACTGTTTGCCCATTGTCTGGTAGTTTTGCAGCATTTGAACAACCAGGCCTCTGCTGCCTCTTCTGGCCTGAAATATAATTTCAGCCATAACCGCCCAGTGTTTCAATGGGTAGAACTCCCTGGGGAGGGCTAACTACCCAAATCATTTGGGAGATCATTTTAGGATTGTCTAGGAGATCTTTGGCTGTGTCTATTATATGAACAATGATGTCTTTGTTTTAAAAAAAGAAACTTTTTATTGTAAGGTGGGTTAAGATTTACAGAGAAAATCAGCTTTGCACGTAACAATTTATACACGTTTTGTTATATGACATTGATGACAATCTCCTGCAATGTAATATCACTCATGCCATTGAAATTCTGCTTCCTGTTTTCATTCACCCTTCTCCCCTAACCTTGCCTGCCTTTTGAATTTGGCCTTGGGCAAATACTGCCTATTTGCTTTTGAATGGTTGATGGTTCTGAGGCCAGCAAATGGGCTTTGGGTCGCCTCTCTGCACTTCCCCCTTCATTCACTATTATGTATGTATATATATATATATATATATATATATATATATATATATATATATATATATATATATATTGCATAATGCCTTATACCTGGTCCCTTTGGCACCTTGAGATCGCACAGGCTGGTGTGCTTCTTCCATGTGGGCTTTTTTGCTTCTGAGCTAGATGGCCGCTTGTTCACCTTCAAGCCTTTAAGGCCCCAGACGCTATCTCTTTTGATAGCCGGGCACCATCAGCTTTCTTCGCCACATTTGCTTATGTACCCGTTTGTCTTCGGCAATTGTATCATGGAGGTGTGCAGCCAATGCTGTGATTTTTTTTTGTTCTTTGATGCCTGATAACTGATCCCTTTGGGACCTCGTGATCACACAGGCTGGTGTGCTCTTCCATGTGGGCTTTTTGCTGCTGAGCTAGAGGGCCGCTTATTTATCTTCAAGTCTTTAAGATCCCAGACACTATCTCTTTTGATAGCCGGGCACCATCAGCTTTCTTCACCACATTTACTTGTTCACCAGCTTTAGCTTCAGCAGTTGTGTCGGGAGGATGAGCATTGTAGAGTGCCAATTTAATAAAAGAAAGTATTCATGCATTGAGGGAGTGCTTGAGGTAAGGCTCAAGGTCATGCCGCCACCTTAATACTAAACCTATAAATATGGACACATAGATCTATTTCTATATATATATATATATATATTGCATGTACATGTCTTTGTCTAGACTTCTATAAATGCACTTTGACTCCTAGCTCTTTCCTCCATCTCCCTTGACTTTCCTCCTCTCCCACTACCATGCTCCGTCCCCACCTGGGTTACAGCTATACCTCTTCTTTACATAACCATACCCTTGATCATTCCCTACAAGGCCTGCCACTTCCCCCTCACTATGAGTCCCATGTTGTTCCCTTGTCCCTGTGTTTGTTAACACCACTTCCTTACCCCTTGCACCTCCCCCTATCCCAAGTGCCCCCGGAACTGTCGGTCCTGTTGTTTTTCCTCCAGATAGTTCATCCAGCCTTTCTTATTTAGACAGACCTGTGGAGTCACTAACATGCATGAAAAGAAGACAGAGGAAAACAAAGCAACAGTATACAACCAGACAACAAAACAATACAAACAAACCACTGACAAAGAACAAAACAAAACACATCAAGAAAGAAGAGCTTGTAGTTAGTTCAAGGATCATTTGTTGGATCATAGGAGTGTTTTCCAATCCAGTCTGTTGAGGCACCACAACCTGGCCCCAAAGTCCACTTTCAGCATTCCCTGGGGACCTTGCCACTCCATTCCCTTGCTGTTCCACTGCACTGCACCACACTTTGCCTCGGTGTGGTGGAATCAGGTTAGGTGCAATTCGCACACTGTGTCTCCAGTGCTGTCCCCTGTATCACCCTTGGTCACTGAGGGGCATCATGTCTCATAGTGGGGCCAGCCATGTTGTTCTCTTTGTGGACTGGCTGCTCTGAGACTGGAACTCTTTAGGGAAGTAGAAAGCCTCATCTTTCTCCCTTGGAGTGGCTGGGGATTTCAAATTTGCCATTTCAGACATTGCGTTTAGCAGCCCAACACATAACCCCTATACCCCTCCATAGCTACAGAAAACAATAAAGAAACAAAATCCAACAACACTCATTGCCATTGGGTGCATAACAATCCTATCGAGAGAAAATACTCCGGCTTCCTGGGTTTCCAAGGCTATAACTCTTTGTAAAATAAAAGTGTGTTATGTTTTCAGTGAAAGTTTACATAACCGATTAGATTTTCATTTAACAAATTCTCTACTTGTTTAGTGACATTAGTTACTCTTTTCAATACAAAGGAAAGCATAAAATTAAAAAAAGAACAAATGAAAAACGTGTTAAGAGTAAAGACAAATGATAAGATGTTAATTTTTAACCTAATCATATCTGCAACAATACACTTTCTGATGTACTGACGGTGAGAAGGGTTTAATCCCATCCCTGGTGAATGGTCCCAGGGGATTTAATGGAGGCTTATTCTCTGTGGAATCTCTGCCAATGCATTTTGAGTTTTTATACTCATCTAAGGCTATAACTCTTTATGGGAGAAGAAAGCCTCATCTTTCTCCAAAGGAGTGACTGGTGAATTCCAACTGCTGACCTTGCAGTTAATAGCCCAACACATAACCCATTATGCCACCAGAAGAGAGATTTGCCTCTGGGTGCCTTCCAATGCAAGCACTACAATTATGCAAGGAGGATAATTTTTTCTGTACTGGAGCCAGGTCAAGTCAGAACCAGTGTGTCCATGGTTTGCAGCGAAGTCAGAGGAAGAAGAGGATAGACTGTCTATAACTTCTCATAGCCCAGGGAAATGCTAGGCCTGGAAGGGGGCATGCTGGCTCAACCATATTCAGAAAATCTGCACACTAACCTCCCCAGCTCAAATAATTACCAGCATCATGTCTCTGAATATCACCTGAAAGCAAAATAGTGAAAGCACCATTTCCATTTCATAATACTTTTACTAAAAGTAAAGTTCAATTCAGTGATGTGACGAAGCTGGAAAAATTATCTTTTCATTTCTTTCTTGTTCTTTCCCTCCCTTTCCCCTTCTTCTCCACAGAACTGAGAGGCAGAAGGAATAAAGGCAGCATGGAACCAGCTGGAGGACACCGTGGGGTCAGGGACACCATTTAATTCATGCTTCTCCAGTTTGGAGGGGCAACTGGATGTCCTCATTTGTGAATTTGCTTATTAATCTTTTTGAGTTAACAAGGTCATGGTAATAAAGGATTGTTGGTGTTTTTGTTAGGAACCTTCTAGTGCAGTCCAACTCATAGTGACTCAATGCATCAGTGTGGAGCTCTCTAGAACAATGGTTCTCAACCTGTGGGACCCTTGCACAGGGTGACTGTAACAAAATTACAGTTATGAAGCAGCAATGAGAATATTTTTATGGTTGTGGAGGTCACCACAACATTAGGCACTGTATGAAAGGGTTGTGGCATTAGGAAGTTTGAGAACCACTGCTCTAGGCTTCTCTATGCTGTAATCTTTACAAGAATGAGTTGCCTGGTTTTTCTTCCAAGAACAGAGTCACTGGTGGGTTCAAACCTTCAACCTTTTGGATAGAAGCTGAGCACTTAACCATTGTGCCTCCAGGGCTCTTTGATAAACTCTATTAGAGGGTCTTAACCATTGAAACCCCATGGATCCTTTTGGCATTTAGGAAAGGCTATGGAACACCTGCCCACTCCCTAGAATAATATTTCCAAATACCGCCAATGAAATACAGAATCACAAAGGCACAAATTGTATTGAAATGCAGTGATAAAAATAAAAGACATTGGATTTGTGGCAAATATACATGATAATAAATACATTAAATATGATCTGATGGCGGGTCTAATAAACCAAACCCACACCATTGAGTTGATCCTGACTCACTGTGACCCTATATAAAATTCCTCAGGCTAAATCTTTACAGGAGCAGATCATCTCACCTTCCTCTCAGAGAACAACTGGTGCCTTTGAACTGCCAACCTTGAGGTTACCTGCCCAATGGCTCACCCACAGCATCACCGTGAGTTCTAGATAGTGATGAGCATGAACTGTACTCAACGATGGCTGCAACGACTAGCATGGGGTGTGAAAGCATGTAGAATTTCTCTCGGTGGTAATCGCATGGCTATTCTGAACACAGCTGTGGACATGCTAAACTGCCCTGCGAGCTTAGGGAAACTAACTCAACCAGGATTGTCCCTCATCCAATTTGACATTGCTCCCCAGCCTGCTGGGGCTCAGTGGCTCAGTGTTAGGGTCCCTTGTCTAGATACCAGGGCTGGCATGGAGAAAGTCATTCCTCTGCAGCCTTCTAGTGTGTGGGGGAAGATATTAGTGTTAAGCCTTGGCAGGAAATTGCTGGATTTTCCTGGCAGCCACATTCTTAATAACCATTTACTGGATACTTATTATATTCTGAGGGTAAATTGGTGGTTCAGTTGTAGAATTCTCCTTTTCCATATGGGAGATCTGGGTTTGAGTCCAAGACAATGCAACTCATGTGCATCCAACACTCATTTGTCAGGGGGTTGCTTGTTTATTGCTGTGGTACTGAACTGATTTCTGTGTTGCTATGATACTCAAATGGGGAAGCTTGGTTGGGTGCGGCTATGAGACTGAACCCGTTTCTGTGATGTGTCCAGACTAAGATGAGCGATGAAGAAGGGCCTGGCATTCTACTTCTGAAAACCAGTTAACGAAAACCCCTGTGAATCACAATCTGATGCACAACCAAAGAGATGGTGCAGGTCCAGGGAGAATATTGCCCATGGAGTTACTGGGATCTGGTTGTCACAGTGAGTTGGACTGGAGGCTGACTCAAAAGCAGCTAACAACCATTGTGTTCCAGGCACTTGACTTGCTTTAAAAATCTAGCTCAGCCTTCTGGTACAGGGAAGGGATTAATCATGCCTACTTTATAGCACACCATGAACCCTGATCAATGTCAGGCCCTGCTTGTGTTTTGTCCCTCCTTTTCCACATTCACATCACTTCCATTCCCCTCTTCAGACTAATACCCCCTGCTGGGTGCTTGGTGTGTGTGTGTTTCCTTATAGGCATACAGCCATGTGCACTAGACCATGCTGCTTGGTGAATGGGCTTTCAGCTTCCATGAATGGTACTGCAATATAAATCTCATTCAGTTTCTGACCTTTTCAACTCCTTGCAATGTCATTAAGAGTTATTGCCATGCTGCATATCAATTGCATGTGCTGCTGCGTGCCACTTGGTCATGAGCAATCATTATCTTTCTTTTGTTTCCTTCTTCAGTTGTCTGTTGATTGGCATCCAATTCGGCTCCAACTCTTCTCTACTGCAGGCATCAGTGTGGTGACCATTCTTGTAAAAATGCCCCAAGGGCCCTGTGAATTGGATAAAAAGCTTGGCCTATATACCCAGGAATTATGCGTTGGGCTGCTAACCCCAAAGTGAGCAGTTCCAACCCACCAGCTAGTCCATGGAGCAAAGAGAGGCTGTCTGCTGTCGTAAGAATTTAGTTTTGTAAACCTAAAGCAGCAATTCTACTGTGCCTTGTAGGGTTGCTAATGAGGAAGAATCAACTGGGGTTTTGTTTGTTTTTCTACATCCAGGAGAGATCCTTGATGGGGGAGATATTAAGTGCTTGGCTGCTAACCCAAAGGTCAGTAGTTTGAAGCCGTCTTCCACACACAGTGGGATAAAGGCATGGCTGTCTACTTCCCAATAGAAGCCTTGAAAACATCATGGGACCATTCAGCTTTGTTTGATAGGGTCATGAGGAATGAAAGTCAACTCAGTGACTGCGCTTCTTTGGTTGTACGCCCAGGAGGGGCTCACTAGGTCCTAGGGTACATTCAATGGGCTTTCACTAAGCTCTGCCAGATTGCTGTGCAGCAAACCTGCATCATTAGCAGTGTTTCTCTGCGATGGGAGCCCCAGGCCTGGTGTGCCCCACCCCTTAGGCTTAGGGAGCCCCAGGCCTGGGGCGCCCCAGCCCTTAGGCTTAGGGAGCCCCAGGCATGGGGCGCCCCTGCCCTTACGCTTTGGGAGCCCCAGTCTTGGGGCAACCCAGCCATTCGGCTTAGGGAGCTCCAGGCCTGGGGCGCCCCAGCCCTTTGGATTTGGGAGCCCCAGGATTGGGGTGCCCCAGCCTTTCGGCTTAAGGAGCCCCAGGCCTGGGGGGGCCCTGCCCTTAGGCTTTGGGAGGCCCAGGCCTGGGTCTCACCAACCTTTAGGCTTAGGGAGCCCCAGGTCTGGGTCACCCAAACCCTTAGGCTTACGGAGCCCCAGGCCTGGGGCGCCCCAGCCCTTAGGCTTAGGGTGCCCAAACCAGGGGCGGCTCAGCCCTTAGGCTTAGGGAGCCCCAGGCCTGGGGCATCCCAGCCCTTAGGATTAGGAAGCCCCAGGCCTGGGACGTCCCAGCCCTTAGACATAGGGAGAACCAGGCCTGGGGCGCCCCATCCCTTAGGCTTAGGGTGCCCAAACCAGGGGCGGCTCAGCCCTTAGGCTTAGGGAGCCCCAGGCCTGGGGCGCCCCAGTCCTTAGGCATTGGGAGCCCCAGGCCTGGGGCGCCCCAGCACTTGGGCTAAGGGAGCCCCAGGCCTGGGGCGCCCCAGTCCTTAGGCTTTGGGAACCCAAGGCCTGGGGTGCCACAGACCTTAGGCTTTAGGATCCCCAGGCGTGGGGCACCCCAGTCCTTAGGCTTTGGGAACCCAAGGCCGGGGGTGCCACAGACCTTAGGCTTTAGGGTCCCCAGGCCTGGGGCACCCCAGGCCTTAGGCTTAGGGAGCCCCCGGCCTGGGGCGCCCCATCCATTAGGCTTAGGGAGCCCCAACCAGGGGCGGCCCAGCCCTTAGGCTTAGGGAGCCCCAGGCATGGGGCACCCCAGCCCTTAGGCTTTGGGAGCCCCAATCCTGGGGCGGCCCAGCCCTTAGGCTTAGGGAAGCCCAGGCATGGGGCGCCCCAGCACTTAGGCTTTGGGAGCCCCAAGCCTTGGGCATCCCAGCCCTTAGTATTTGGGAGCCACATGCCTGGGACGCCCCAGTCATTAGGCTCGGGGAGCAGCAGTCCTGGAGCACACCAGCCCATAGGCTTTGTGAGCACCAGGCCTGGGGTGCCCCAGCACTTAGGGTTTTGGAGCCCCAGGCCTGGGGCGCCCCAGTCCTTAGGCTTAGCTAGCCCCAACCTGGCGCGTCCCAGCCCTTAGGCTTCGGGAGCCCCAGGCCTGGAGCACCATTGCCCTTAGGTTTTGGGAGCCCCAGGCTTGTGGCACACCAGCCTTTCAGCTTAGGGAGCTCCAGGCCTGGGGCGCCCCAGCCCTTTGGATTTGGGAGCCGCAGGCATTGGGAGCCCCAGCCCTTCGGCTTAGGGAGCCCCAGGCCTGGGGCGCCCCTGTCCTTAGGATTTGGGAGCCCCAGGCCTGGGACGCCCCAGCCCGTAGGCTATGGGAGGCCCAGACCTGGGGCACACCAGCCCTTAGGCTTAGGGAGAACCAGGCCTGGGGCGCCCAGCTCTTAGGCTTAGGGAGCCCAAGTCTTTGGGCGCCCCAAGCCTTAGGCTTTGGGAGCCCCAAGCCTGGGGCGCCCCAGCCCTAAGGCTTTGGGAGCCCCAAGCCTGGGATCTCCCCAGCCATTCGGCTTTGGGAGCCCCAGGCCTGGAGCGCCCCAGCCCTTAGGCTTTAGGAGCCCCGGGCCAGGGCGCCCCAGCCCTTAGGCTTAGGGAACCCCATGCCTGGGGCACCACCGTCCTTAGGCTTAGGGAGCCCCAGGCCTGGGGCGCCCCAGCCCTTAGGCTTAGGGAGCCCCGGGCCTGGGGTGCCCCAGACCTTAGGCTTAGGGAGCCCCAGGCCTGAGGCGGCCCAGCCCTTAGTATTAGGGAGCCAGAGGCACGGGGCGCCCAAATCCTTAGGCTTTGGGAGTCCCAGGCCTAGGGCGCCCCAGCTCTTAGGCTTAGGGAGCCTAAGGCTTCAGGCGCCCCAGACCTAAGACTTTGGGAGCCCCAGGCCTGGGGCGCCCCAGCCCTTTGGCTTTGGGAGCCCCAGGCTTGGGGCGGGCCAGCCCTTAGGCTTAGGGAGCCCCAGGCCTGGGGCGTCCCAGCCCTTAGGCTTAGGGAAACCCAGGCCTGGGATTCCCCAGCCCTTAGGCTTAGGGAGCCCCAGGCCTGTGGCACCCAAGCCTTTAGGCTTTGGGAGCCCCAAGCCTGGGGCGGCCCAGCCCTTAAGCTTTGGGAGCCCCAAGCCTGGGGCGACCCAGCCCTTAGGATTTGGGAGCCACAGGTTTGGGGCGCCCAGCTCTTAGACTTTGGGAGACGCAGGCTTGGAGCGACCCAGCCCATAGGCTTTGGGAGCCCCAGGCCTGGGGTGCCACAGCCCATAGGCTTTGGGAGCAACATGCCAGGGGCGCCCCAGCCCTTAGGCTTTGAGAGCCGCTGGCTTGGGTTGTCCCAGCCCTTAGGCTTAGGGAGCCCCAGGCCTGGGGCGCCGCAGGCCTTAGGCGTTTGGAGTCCCAGGCCTGGGCCAACCCAGCCCTTCGGCTTATGGAGCCCCAGGCTTGTGGCGCCCCAGCTCTTAGGCTTAGGGAGCCCAGGCGTGGGGCGCCCCAACCTTAGGCTTAGGGAGCCCCAACCTGGGGCGCTCCAGCCCTTGATCTTACGGAGCCCCAGGCCTGGGGCACCCCAGGCCTTAGGCTTTGGGACCCCAGTCCTGGGGCACCCAGCCCTTCGGCTTAGGGAGCACCTGGCCGGGGCGCCCCAGCGCTTAGGATTTGGGAGCACGATGCCTGGTGTGACCAAGCCCTTAGAGTTTGAGAGCGCCAGGCTTGGGGCGCCCAAGCCCTTAAGTTTTGGAAGCCCAAGGTCTGGGGTGCCCCAGCGCTTAGGCTTTGGGAGCCATAGGCCTGGGGCGCCCCAGCACTTAGGCTTAGGGAGCCCTGGACTGGGGCGCCCCAGGCCTTAGGCGTTTGGAATCCCAGGCCTCAGCCACCCCACCCCTTGGGCTTAGGGAGCCCCAGGCTTGTGGCGCCCCATCTCTTAGGCTTAGGGAGCACAGGCAGGGGCGCCCCAGCCTTAGGCTTAGGGAGCCCCAAACTGGGGCGCTCCAGCCCTTAGGATTACGGAGCCCCATGCTTGTGGCACCGCAGCCCTTAAGATTACGGAACCCCAGGCCTGGGGCACCCCAGCCCTTAGGCATTGGGACCCCAGGCCTGGGGCGCCCCAGCCCTTAGGATTAGGAAGCCCCAGGCCTGGGGCGCCGCAGCCTTTAGGCTTTGGGAGCCCCAAGCCAGGGGCGCCCCAGCACATAGGCTTAGGGAGCCCCAGGCCTGGGGCGCCCCAGCCCTTAGGCTTAGGGAGCCCCAGGCATGGGGCGCCCCTGCCCTTACGCTTTGGGAGCCCCAGTCTTGGGGCAACCCAGCCATTCGGCTTAGGGAGCTCCAGGCCTGGGGCGCCCCAGCCCTTTGGATTTGGGAGCCCCAGGATTGGGGTGCCCCAGCCTTTCGGCTTAAGGAGCCCCAGGCCTGGGGGGGCCCTGCCCTTAGGCTTTGGGAGGCCCAGGCCTGGGTCTCACCAACCTTTAGGCTTAGGGAGCCCCAGGTCTGGGTCACCCAAACCCTTAGGCTTACGGAGCCCCAGGCCTGGGGCGCCCCAGCCCTTAGGCTTAGGGTGCCCAAACCAGGGGCGGCTCAGCCCTTAGGCTTAGGGAGCCCCAGGCCTGGGGCATCCCAGCCCTTAGGATTAGGAAGCCCCAGGCCTGGGACGTCCCAGCCCTTAGACATAGGGAGAACCAGGCCTGGGGCGCCCCATCCCTTAGGCTTAGGGTGCCCAAACCAGGGGCGGCTCAGCCCTTAGGCTTAGGGAGCCCCAGGCCTGGGGCGCCCCAGTCCTTAGGCATTGGGAGCCCCAGGCCTGGGGCGCCCCAGCACTTGGGCTAAGGGAGCCCCAGGCCTGGGGCGCCCCAGTCCTTAGGCTTTGGGAACCCAAGGCCTGGGGTGCCACAGACCTTAGGCTTTAGGATCCCCAGGCGTGGGGCACCCCAGTCCTTAGGCTTTGGGAACCCAAGGCCGGGGGTGCCACAGACCTTAGGCTTTAGGGTCCCCAGGCCTGGGGCACCCCAGGCCTTAGGCTTAGGGAGCCCCCGGCCTGGGGCGCCCCATCCATTAGGCTTAGGGAGCCCCAACCAGGGGCGGCCCAGCCCTTAGGCTTAGGGAGCCCCAGGCATGGGGCACCCCAGCCCTTAGGCTTTGGGAGCCCCAATCCTGGGGCGGCCCAGCCCTTAGGCTTAGGGAAGCCCAGGCATGGGGCGCCCCAGCACTTAGGCTTTGGGAGCCCCAAGCCTTGGGCATCCCAGCCCTTAGTACTTGGGAGCCACATGCCTGGGACGCCCCAGTCATTAGGCTCGGGGAGCAGCAGTCCTGGAGCACACCAGCCCATAGGCTTTGTGAGCACCAGGCCTGGGGTGCCCCAGCACTTAGGGTTTTGGAGCCCCAGGCCTGGGGCGCCCCAGTCCTTAGGCTTAGCTAGCCCCAACCTGGCGCGTCCCAGCCCTTAGGCTTCGGGAGCCCCAGGCCTGGAGCACCATTGCCCTTAGGTTTTGGGAGCCCCAGGCTTGTGGCACACCAGCCTTTCAGCTTAGGGAGCTCCAGGCCTGGGGCGCCCCAGCCCTTTGGATTTGGGAGCCGCAGGCATTGGGAGCCCCAGCCCTTCGGCTTAGGGAGCCCCAGGCCTGGGGCGCCCCTGTCCTTAGGATTTGGGAGCCCCAGGCCTGGGACGCCCCAGCCCGTAGGCTATGGGAGGCCCAGACCTGGGGCACACCAGCCCTTAGGCTTAGGGAGAACCAGGCCTGGGGCGCCCAGCTCTTAGGCTTAGGGAGCCCAAGTCTTTGGGCGCCCCAAGCCTTAGGCTTTGGGAGCCCCAAGCCTGGGGCGCCCCAGCCCTAAGGCTTTGGGAGCCCCAAGCCTGGGATCTCCCCAGCCATTCGGCTTTGGGAGCCCCAGGCCTGGAGCGCCCCAGCCCTTAGGCTTTAGGAGCCCCGGGCCAGGGCGCCCCAGCCCTTAGGCTTAGGGAACCCCATGCCTGGGGCACCACCGTCCTTAGGCTTAGGGAGCCCCAGGCCTGGGGCGCCCCAGCCCTTAGGCTTAGGGAGCCCCGGGCCTGGGGTGCCCCAGACCTTAGGCTTAGGGAGCCCCAGGCCTGAGGCGGCCCAGCCCTTAGTATTAGGGAGCCAGAGGCACGGGGCGCCCAAATCCTTAGGCTTTGGGAGTCCCAGGCCTAGGGCGCCCCAGCTCTTAGGCTTAGGGAGCCTAAGGCTTCAGGCGCCCCAGACCTAAGACTTTGGGAGCCCCAGGCCTGGGGCGCCCCAGCCCTTTGGCTTTGGGAGCCCCAGGCTTGGGGCGGGCCAGCCCTTAGGCTTAGGGAGCCCCAGGCCTGGGGCGTCCCAGCCCTTAGGCTTAGGGAAACCCAGGCCTGGGATTCCCCAGCCCTTAGGCTTAGGGAGCCCCAGGCCTGTGGCACCCAAGCCTTTAGGCTTTGGGAGCCCCAAGCCTGGGGCGGCCCAGCCCTTAAGCTTTGGGAGCCCCAAGCCTGGGGCGACCCAGCCCTTAGGATTTGGGAGCCACAGGTTTGGGGCGCCCAGCTCTTAGACTTTGGGAGACGCAGGCTTGGAGCGACCCAGCCCATAGGCTTTGGGAGCCCCAGGCCTGGGGTGCCACAGCCCATAGGCTTTGGGAGCAACATGCCAGGGGCGCCCCAGCCCTTAGGCTTTGAGAGCCGCTGGCTTGGGTTGTCCCAGCCCTTAGGCTTAGGGAGCCCCAGGCCTGGGGCGCCGCAGGCCTTAGGCGTTTGGAGTCCCAGGCCTGGGCCAACCCAGCCCTTCGGCTTATGGAGCCCCAGGCTTGTGGCGCCCCAGCTCTTAGGCTTAGGGAGCCCAGGCGTGGGGCGCCCCAACCTTAGGCTTAGGGAGCCCCAACCTGGGGCGCTCCAGCCCTTGATCTTACGGAGCCCCAGGCCTGGGGCACCCCAGGCCTTAGGCTTTGGGACCCCAGTCCTGGGGCACCCAGCCCTTCGGCTTAGGGAGCACCTGGCCGGGGCGCCCCAGCGCTTAGGATTTGGGAGCACGATGCCTGGTGTGACCAAGCCCTTAGAGTTTGAGAGCGCCAGG
The DNA here is from genome assembly GCF_050624435.1 of Tenrec ecaudatus. NCBI lineage: Eukaryota > Metazoa > Chordata > Mammalia > Afrosoricida > Tenrecidae > Tenrec > Tenrec ecaudatus. Next base: position 2,690,757 of record NW_027457554.1, on the reverse strand, counting down.
CTTGGGGCGCCCAAGCCCTTAAGTTTTGGAAGCCCAAGGTCTGGGGTGCCCCAGCGCTTAGGCTTTGGGAGCCATAGGCCTGGGGCGCCCCAGCACTTAGGCTTAGGGAGCCCTGGACTGGGGCGCCCCAGGCCTTAGGCGTTTGGAATCCCAGGCCTCAGCCACCCCACCCCTTGGGCTTAGGGAGCCCCAGGCTTGTGGCGCCCCATCTCTTAGGCTTAGGGAGCACAGGCAGGGGCGCCCCAGCCTTAGGCTTAGGGAGCCCCAAACTGGGGCGCTCCAGCCCTTAGGATTACGGAGCCCCATGCTTGTGGCACCGCAGCCCTTAAGATTACGGAACCCCAGGCCTGGGGCACCCCAGCCCTTAGGCATTGGGACCCCAGGCCTGGGGCGCCCCAGCCCTTAGGATTAGGAAGCCCCAGGCCTGGGGCGCCGCAGCCTTTAGGCTTTGGGAGCCCCAAGCCAGGGGCGCCCCAGCACATAGGCTTTGGGAGCCCCAGGTCTGGGGAGCACCAGCCCTTAGGCTTTGGGTCCCCAGGCATGGGGCACCCCAGTCCTTAGGCTTTGGGAGCCCCAGGCCTGCGGCGCCCCAGCCCTTAAGCTTACGGAACCCCAGGCTTGGGACGCCCCAGCCCTTAAGTTTACGGAGCCCCAGGTCTGGAGCACCCCAGTCCTTAGGCTTAGGGAGCCCCAGGCCTTGGGCACCCCAGCCCATAGGCTTTGGGAGCCCCAGGTTTGGAGCACCCCAGTCCTTTTGCTAAGGGAGCCCCAGGCCTTGGGCACCCCAGCCCTTAGGCTTTGGGAGTCCCAGGCCTGGGGCGCACCAGCCCTTAGGCTTTTGGACCTCCAGGCCAGGGGCGCGACAGCCCTTAGGCTTTTGGACCTCCAGGCCAGGGGCGCCCCAGCCTTTGGCTTAGATAGGCCCAGTCCTGGCATGCCCCAGCCCTTAGGCTTAGTCAGCCCCAGGCCTGGGACGCCCCAGCCCTTTGGGTTTTGGACCTCCAGGCCAGAGGCGACCCAGCCCTTAGGCTTATATAGCCCCAGTCCAGGTGTGCTCCAGTCCTTAGGATTACGGAGCCCCATGCTTGTGGCGCCCAGCCCTTAGGCTTAGTGAGCCCCAGGCCTGGGGCGCCCCAGCCCATAGGCTTAGCTAGCCCCGACATGGCGCGCCCCAGCCCTTAGGCTTAGGGAGCCCCAGGCCTGCGGCGACCCAGCCCTTAGGATTAGGGAGCCCTAGGACTGGGGTGACCCAGCCCTTAGGCTTAGGGAGCCCCAGCCCTTACGCTTAGGTCGCCCCAGGCCTGGGGCGCGCCAGCCCTTAAGCTTAGGGAGCCCCAGGCCTGGGGCGCCCCTGCCCTTAGGCTTTGGGAGCCCCAGGCCTGGGGTGCCCCAGCCCTTAAGCTTAGGGTGCCCCAGGCCTGGGGCGCCCCAGCCTTTAAGCTTAGGGAGCCCCAGGCCTGGGGTGCCCAAAGCCTTACGCTTTGGGAGACCCAGGCCTGGGGCGCCCCAGCCCTTAGGCTATTGGAGGCCCAGGCCTGGGGCGCACCAGTCCTTTGGCGTTGGGAGCCCCAGGCCTGGGGCGCCCCAGCCCTTAGGCTTTGAGAGCCCCAGGCCTGGGGAGTCCCAGCCCTTACGCTCTGGGAGCTCCAAGCCTGGGGCACCCCAGTCCTTAGGCTTTGGGAGCCCCAGGCCTGGAGCGCCCCAGCCCTTAGGCTTTGGGGGCCCCAGGCCTTGGGTACCCCAGCCCTTAGGCTTAGGGAGCCCCAGGCCTGGGGCGCCCCTGGCCTTAGGCGTTTGGAGTCCCAGGCCTCGGCCACCCCAGCCCGTCGGCTTAGGGAGCCCCAGGCTTGTGGCACCCCAGCTCTTAGGCTTAGGGAGCCCAGGCATGGGGCACCCCAGCCTTACACTTAGGGAGCCCCAACCTGGGTCGCTCCAGCGCTTAGGATTACGGAGCCCCATGCTTTTGGCGCCACAGGCCTTAACCTTACGGAGCCCCAGGCCTGGGGCATCCAAGCCCTTAAGTTTTGGGACCCCAGTCCTGGGGCACCCAGCCCTTCGGCTTAGGGAGCACCTGGCCGGGGCGCCCCAGCGCTTAGGATTTGGGAGCCTGAGGCCTGGTGTGACCCAGCCCTTAGAGTTTGAGAGCTCCAGGCCTGGGGCGCCGCAGCCCTTAGGCTTTGGGAGCCCGAGGCCTGGGGCATCCCAGCCCATAGGCTTGGGAGCCCCAGGTCTGTAGCACCCCAGTCCTTAGGCTTAGGGAGCCCCAGGCCTTGGGCACCCCAGCCCTTAGGCTTTGGAAGCCCCAGGCCGGGGGCGCACCAGCCCTTAGGCTTTTGGTCCTCCAGACCAGGGGCGCCCCAGCCCTTAGGCTTTTGGACCTCCAGGCCAGGGGCGCCCCAGCCTTTGGCTTAGATAGGCCCAGTCCTGGAGTGCCCCAGCCCTTAGGCTTAGTCAGCCCCAGGACTGGGACGCCACAGCCCTTAGGGTTTGGGACCTCCAGGCCAGAGGCGACCCAGCCCTTAGGCTATTGGAGGCCCAGGCCTGGGGTGCACCAGTCCTTTGGCATTGGGAGCCCCAGGCCTGGGGCGCCCCAGCCCTTAGGCTTTGAGAGCCCCAGGCCTGGGGGGTCCCAGCCCTTAAGCTCTGGGAGCTCCAAGCCTGGGGCACCCCAGTCCTTAGGCTTTGGGAGCCCCAGGCCTGGAGCGCCCCAGCCCTTAGGCTTTGGGGGCCCCAGGCCTTAGGTACCCCAGTCCTTAGGCTTAGGGAGCCCCAGGCCTGGGGCGCCCCTGGCCTTAGGCGTTTGGAGTCCCAGGCCTCGGCCACCCCAGCCCATCGGCTTAGGGAGCCCCAGGCTTGTGGCACCCCAGCTCTTAGGCTTAGGGAGCCCAGGCATGGGGCACCCCAGCCTTACGCTTAGGGAGCCCCAACCTGGGTCGCTCCAGCCCTTAGGATTACGGAGCCCCATGCTTTTGGCGCCACAGGCCTTAACCTTACGGAGCCCCAGGCCTGGGGCACCCAAGCCCTTAAGTTTTGGGACCCCAGTCCTGGGGCACCCAGCCCTTCGGCTTAGGGAGCACCTGGCCGGGGCGCCCCAGCGCTTAGGATTTGGGAGCCCGAGGCCTGGTGTGACCCAGCCCTTAGAGTTTGAGAGCTCCAGGCCTGGGGCGCCGCAGCCCTTAGGCTTTGGGAGCCCGAGGCCTGGGGCATCCCAGCCCATAGGCTTGGGAGCCCCAGGTCTGTAGCACCCCAGTCCTTAGGCTTAGGGAGCCCCAGGCCTTGGGCACCCCAGCCCTTAGGCTTTGGAAGCCCCAGGCCGGGGGCGCACCAGCCCTTAGGCTTTTGGACCTCCAGGCCAGGGGCGCCCCAGCCCTTAGGCTTTTGGACCTCCAGGCCAGGGGCGCCCCAGCCTTTGGCTTAGATAGGCCCAGTCCTGGCGTGCCCCAGCCCTTAGGCTTAGTCAGCCCCAGGACTGGGACGCCCCAGCCCTTAGGGTTTGGGACCTCCAGGCCAGAGGCGACCCAGCCCTTAGGCTTATATAGCCCCAGTCCAGGTGCGCTCCAGTCCTTAGGATTACGGAGCCCCATGCTTGTGGCGCCCCAGCCCTTAGGCTTAGTGAGCACCAGGCCTGGGGCGCCCCAGCCCATAGGCTTAGCTAGCCCCCACATGGCGCGCCCCAGCCCTTAGGCTTAGGGAGCCCCAGGCCTGCGGCGACCCAGCCATTAGGATTTGGGAGCCCTAGGACTGGGGTGACCCAGCCCTTAGGCTTATGGAGCCCCAGGCCTGGGGCTTCCCAGCCCTTAGGCTTAGGGAGCCCCAGGCCTGGGGCGCCCCAGCCCTTAGGCTTTGGGAGCCCGAGGCCTGTGGCACCCCAGGCCTTAGGCATTGGGAGCCCCAGGCCTGGGGCAATCCAGCTCTTACGCTTTGGGTGACCCAGGTCTCGGGCGCCCCAGCCCATAGGCTTTTGGAACCCCAAGCTCTGGGCGACCCAGCTCTTAGGCTTAGCTAGCCCTAGTCCTGGCGCATCCCAGCCTTAGGCTTAGGGAGCCCCAGCCCTTAAGCTTAGGGCGCCCCAGGCCTGGGGCGCCCCAGCCTTTAAGCTTAGGGAGCCCCAGGCCTGGGGTGCCCAAGGCCTTACGCTTTGGGAGACCCAGGCCTGGGGCGCCCCAGCCCTTAGGCTATTGGAGGCCCAGGCCTGGGGCGCACCACTCCTTTGGCGTTGGGAGCCCCAGGCCTGGGGCGCCCCAGTCCTTAGGCTTTGGGAGCCCCAGGCCTGGGGCGTCCCAGCCCTTAAGCTTTGGGAGCTCCAAGCCTGGGGCACCCCAGTCCTTAGGCTTTGGGAGCCCCAGGCCTGGAGCGCCCCAGCCCTTAGGTTTGGGGGCCCCAGGCCTTGGGTACCCCAGCCCTTAGGCTTAGGGAGCCCCAGGCCTGGGGCGCACCTGGCCTTAGGCGTTTGGAGTCCCAGGCCTCGGCCACCCCAGCCCTTCGGCTTAGGGAGTCCCAGGCTTGTGGCACCCCAGCTTTTAGGCTTAGGGAGCCCAGGCGTGGGGCACCCCAGCCTTACGCTTAGGGAGCCCCAACCTGGGGCGCTCCAGCGCTTAGGATTACGGAGCCCCATGCTTTTGGCGCCCCAGGCCTTAACCTTACGGAGCCCCAGGCCTGGGGCACCCAAGCCCTTAGGTTTTGGGACCCCAGTCCTGGGGCACCCAGCACTTCGGCTTAGGGAGCACCTGGCCGGGGCGCCCCAGCGCTTAGGATATGGGAGCCTGAGGCCTGGTGTGACCCAGTCCTTACAGTTTGAGAGCGCCAGGCCTGGGGCGCCGCAGCCCTTAGGCTTTGGGAGCCCGAAGCCTGGGGCACCCCAGCCCATAGGCTAGGGAGCCCCAAGTCTGGAGCACCCCAGTCCTTAGGCTTAGGGAGCCCCAGACCTTGGGCACCCCAGCGCTTAGGCTTTGAGAGCCCCAGGCCTGGGGCGCACCAGCCCTTAGGCTATTGGACCTCCAGGCCAGGGGCGCCCCAGCCTTTGGCTTAGATAGGCCCAGTCCTGGCGTGCCCCAGCCCTTAGGCTTAGTCAGCCCCATGCCTGGGACGCCCCAGCCCTTACGGTTTTGGACCTCCAGGCCAGAGGCGACCCAGCCCTTAAGCTTATATAGCCCCAGTCCAGGTGCGCTCCAGTCCTTAGGATTACGGAGCCCCATGCTTGTGGCGCCCCAGCCCTTAAGCTTACGAGCCCCTGGCCTGGGCCATCCCAGCCCTTAGGCTTTTGGACATCAGGCCTGGGGCACCCCAGTCCTTAGGCTTTGGGAGCCCCAAGCCTGGCGCGCCCAAGCCCTTAGGGTTTTGGACCTCCAGGCCAGAGGCGCCCCAGCCCTTAGGCTTATATAGCCCCAGTCCAGGTGCGCTCCAGTCTTTAGGATTACGGAGCCCCATGCTTGTGGCGCCCCAGCCCTTAGGCTTAGTGAGCCCAAGGCCTGGGGCGCCACAGCCCTTAGGCTTATGGAGCCAAAGGCCTGGGGTGTCCCAGCACTTAGTCTTGGGGAGCCCCAGGCCTGGGGCGCCCCAGACCTTAGGCTTTGGGAGCCCGAGTCCTGCGGCGCCCCAGGCCTTAGGCTTTGGGAGCCCAAAGATCTGGGCGACCCAGCTCTTAGGCTTAGCTAGCCCTAGTCCTGGCGCACCCCAGCCCTTAGACTTAGGGAGCCCCAGCCCTTAGGCTTAGGCAGCCCCAGGCTTGGGGCGCCCCAGCCCTTATGCTTAGGGAGGCCCTGGCATGGGGCGCCCCAGCCCTTAGGCTTTGGGAGCCCCAAGCCTGGGGCGGCCCAGCCCTTAGGATTTGGGAGCCACATGCCTGGGGCGTCCCAGCCATTAGGGTCTGGGCGCCGTAGTCCTGGAGCACCCCAGCCCATAGGCTTTGGGAGCCCCAGGCCTGGGGCGCCCCAGCACTTAGGGTTTTGGAGCCCCAGGCCTGGGGCGCCCCATCCCTTAGGCTTAGCTATCCCCAACCTGGCGCGCCCCAGCCCTTAGGCTTAGGGCGCCACAGGCCTGAGGCGCCCCAGCCCTTAGGCTTAGGGAGCCCCAGGCCTGGGTTGCCCCAGCCCTTAAGCTTAGGGAGCCCCAAGACTGGGGCGCCCCAGCCTTTAAGCTTAGGGAGCCCCTGGCCTGGGCGCCCCAGCCCTTACGCTTTGGGAGCCCCAGGCCTGGGGCGCCCCAGCCCTTAGGCTATTGGAAGCCCAGGCCTGGGTCGGACCAGTCCTTAGGCATTGGGAGCCCCAGGCCTGGGGCGCCCCAGCCCTTGGGCTTTGGGAGCCCCAGTCCTGGGGCGGCCGAGCCCTTAGGCTTTGGAACCCCAAGGCCTGGGGCGCCCCAGCCCTTAGGCTTTGGGAGCCGCAGGCCTGGGGTGGCCCCGGCCTTAGGCGTTTGGAGTCCCAGGCCTCGGCCCCATCAGCCCTTCGCCTTAGGGAGCCCCAGGCTTGTGGCGCCCCAACTCTTAGGCTTAGGGAGCCCAGGCGTGGGGCACCCCAGCCTTAGGCTTAGGGAGTGCTAACGTGGGGCGCTCCAGCCCTTAGGATTACGGAGCCTCATGCTTTTGGCGCTCCAGCCCTTAAGCTTACGGAGCCCCAGGCCTGGGGCACCCAAGCCCTTAGGCTTTGGGACCCCAGTCCTGGGGCACCCAGCCCTTCGGCTTAGGGAGCAACTTGCCGGGACGAACCAGCGCTTAGGATTTGGGAGCCCGTGGCCTGGTGTGACCCAGCCCTTAGAGTTTGAGGGCGCCAGGCCTGGGGTGCCGCAGCCCTTAAGCTTTGGGAGCCCAAGGCCTGGGGCGCCCCAGCCCTTAGGCTTTGGGGGCCCCAGGCCTGGGGCGCCCCAGCCCTTCGGCTTTGGGAGGGGTAGGCCTGGGGCGCCCCAGCCCTTAGGCTTAGGGAGCCCCAGGCCTGGGGCGCCCCAGCCCTTAGGCGTTTGGAATCCCAGGTCTCGGCCACCCCAGCCCTTCGGCTTAGGGAGCCCCAGGCTTGTGGCGCCCCAGCCCTTAAGCTTACGAGCCCCTGGCCTGGGGCACCCCAGCCCTTAGGCTTTTGGACCCGAGGCCTGGGGCACCCCAGTCCATAGGCTTTGGGAGCCCCAAACCTGGGGCGCCCCAGCCCTTTAGCTTACGGAGCCCCAGGCCTGGGGCGCACCAGCCCTTAGGCTATTGGACCTCCAGGCCAGGGGCGCCCCAGCCTTTGGCTTAGATAGGCCCAGTCCTGGCGTGCCCCAGCCCTTAGGCTTAGTCAGCCCCATGCCTGGGACGCCCCAGCCCTTACGGTTTTGGACCTCCAGGCCAGAGGCGACCCAGCCCTTAAGCTTATATAGCCCCAGTCCAGGTGCGCTCCAGTCCTTAGGATTACGGAGCCCCATGCTTGTGGCGCCCCAGCCCTTAAGCTTACGAGCCCCTGGCCTGGGCCATCCCAGCCCTTAGGCTTTTGGACATCAGGCCTGGGGCACCCCAGTCCTTAGGCTTTGGGAGCCCCAAGCCTGGCGCGCCCAAGCCCTTAGGGTTTTGGACCTCCAGGCCAGAGGCGCCCCAGCCCTTAGGCTTATATAGCCCCAGTCCAGGTGCGCTCCAGTCTTTAGGATTACGGAGCCCCATGCTTGTGGCGCCCCAGCCCTTAGGCTTAGTGAGCCCAAGGCCTGGGGCGCCACAGCCCTTAGGCTTATGGAGCCAAAGGCCTGGGGTGTCCCAGCACTTAGTCTTGGGGAGCCCCAGGCCTGGGGCGCCCCAGACCTTAGGCTTTGGGAGCCCGAGTCCTGCGGCGCCCCAGGCCTTAGGCTTTGGGAGCCCCAAGATCTGGGCGACCCAGCTCTTAGGCTTAGCTAGCCCTAGTCCTGGCGCACCCCAGCCCTTAGACTTAGGGAGCCCCAGCCCTTAGGCTTAGGCAGCCCCAGGCTTGGGGCGCCCCAGCCCTTATGCTTAGGGAGGCCCTGGCATGGGGCGCCCCAGCCCTTAGGCTTTGGGAGCCCCAAGCCTGGGGCGGCCCAGCCCTTAGGATTTGGGAGCCACATGCCTGGGGCGTCCCAGCCATTAGGGTCTGGGCGCCGTAGTCCTGGAGCACCCCAGCCCATAGGCTTTGGGAGCCCCAGGCCTGGGGCGCCCCAGCACTTAGGGTTTTGGAGCCCCAGGCCTGGGGCGCCCCATCCCTTAGGCTTAGCTATCCCCAACCTGGCGCGCCCCAGCCCTTAGGCTTAGGGCGCCACAGGCCTGAGGCGCCCCAGCCCTTAGGCTTAGGGAGCCCCAGGCCTGGGTTGCCCCAGCCCTTAAGCTTAGGGAGCCCCAAGACTGGGGCGCCCCAGCCTTTAAGCTTAGGGAGCCCCTGGCCTGGGCGCCCCAGCCCTTACGCTTTGGGAGCCCCAGGCCTGGGGCGCCCCAGCCCTTAGGCTATTGGAAGCCCAGGCCTGGGTCGGACCAGTCCTTAGGCATTGGGAGCCCCAGGCCTGGGGCGCCCCAGCCCTTGGGCTTTGGGAGCCCCAGTCCTGGGGCGGCCGAGCCCTTAGGCTTTGGAACCCCAAGGCCTGGGGCGCCCCAGCCCTTAGGCTTTGGGAGCCGCAGGCCTGGGGTGGCCCCGGCCTTAGGCGTTTGGAGTCCCAGGCCTCGGCCCCATCAGCCCTTCGCCTTAGGGAGCCCCAGGCTTGTGGCGCCCCAACTCTTAGGCTTAGGGAGCCCAGGCGTGGGGCACCCCAGCCTTAGGCTTAGGGAGTGCTAACGTGGGGCGCTCCAGCCCTTAGGATTACGGAGCCTCATGCTTTTGGCGCTCCAGCCCTTAAGCTTACGGAGCCCCAGGCCTGGGGCACCCAAGCCCTTAGGCTTTGGGACCCCAGTCCTGGGGCACCCAGCCCTTCGGCTTAGGGAGCAACTTGCCGGGACGAACCAGCGCTTAGGATTTGGGAGCCCGTGGCCTGGTGTGACCCAGCCCTTAGAGTTTGAGGGCGCCAGGCCTGGGGTGCCGCAGCCCTTAAGCTTTGGGAGCCCAAGGCCTGGGGCGCCCCAGCCCTTAGGCTTTGGGGGCCCCAGGCCTGGGGCGCCCCAGCCCTTCGGCTTTGGGAGGGGTAGGCCTGGGGCGCCCCAGCCCTTAGGCTTAGGGAGCCCCAGGCCTGGGGCGCCCCAGCCCTTAGGCGTTTGGAATCCCAGGTCTCGGCCACCCCAGCCCTTCGGCTTAGGGAGCCCCAGGCTTGTGGCGCCCCAGCCCTTAAGCTTACGAGCCCCTGGCCTGGGGCACCCCAGCCCTTAGGCTTTTGGACCCGAGGCCTGGGGCACCCCAGTCCATAGGCTTTGGGAGCCCCAAACCTGGGGCGCCCCAGCCCTTTAGCTTACGGAGCCCCAGGCCTGAGGCGCCACAGCCCATAGGCTTAGGAAGCCCCAGGCCTGGGGCGCCGCAGGCCTTAGGGTTTGGGAGCCCCAAGCCAGGGGCGCCCCAGCACATAGGCTTTGAGAACCCCAGGTCTGGGGCGCACCAGCCCTTAGGCTTTGGTACCCCATGCCTGGGGTACCCCAGTCCTTAGGCTTTGGGAGCCCCAGGCCTGGGGTGCCCCAGCCCTTAGGCTTTGGGAGTCGTAGGCAGGGGCATCGCAGCCCTTAGGCATTGGGAGCCTCAGGCCTGAGGCACCCAAGCCCATAGGCGTTGGGAGCCCCAGGTCTGGAGCACCCCAATCCTTAGACTTAGGGAGCCCCAGTCCTTGGGCACCCCAGCCCTTTGGCTTTGGGAGCCCCAGGCCTGGGGCGCCCCAGCCCTTAGGCTTTTGGACCTCCAGGCTTTGGGCGCCCAAGCCCTTAAGTTTACGGAGTCCCAGGACTGGGGCGCCCCAGCCCTTAGGCTTACGGAGCCCCAGGGCTGGGGCGCCCCAGCCCTTAGGCTTTTAGACCTCCCGGCCAGGGGCGCCCCAGCCATTTGCTTAGATAGCCCCAGGCCTCGGGCGCCCCAGCCCATAGTCTTTTGGAACCCCAAGCTCTGGGCGACCCAGCTCTTATTCTTAGCTAGCCCAACTCCTGGCGCACCCCAGCCCTTAGGCTTAGGGAGCCCCAGCACTTTGGCTTAGGGAGGCCCAGGCATGGGGCGCCCCAGCCCTTAGCCTTTGGAAGCCCCAAGCCTGGGGCGGCCCAGCCCTTAGGATTTGTGAGCCACATGCCTGGGGCGCCCCAGCCATTAGGCTCTGGGAGCCGCAGTCCTGGAGCACCCTAGCCCATAGGCTTTGGGAGCCCCAGGCTTGGGACGCCCCAGCACTTAGGGTTTTGGAGCCCAAGGCCTGGGGCGCCCCAACCCTTAGGCTTAGCAAGCCCCAACATGGCTCGCCCCAGCCCTTAGGCTTAGGGAGCCCCAGGCCTGGGGCACCCCAGCCCTTAAGCTTAGGGTGCCCCAGGCCTGGGGCGCCCCAGCCTTTAAGCTTACAGAGCCCCAGGCCTGGGACGCCCCAGCCCTTAGGCTTTTGGACCCCCAGGCCAGGAGCGCACCAGCCCTTAGGCTTAAATAGTCCCAGTCCTGGTGCGCTCCAGCCCTTAGGATTACGGAGCCCCATGCTTGTGGAGCCCAAGCCCTTAGGCTTAATGAGCACCATGCCTTGGGCGCCCAGCCCATAGGCTTAGCTAGCCCCAGACTTGGCGCGCCCCAGCTCTTAGGCTTAGGGAGCCCCAGGCCTGCGGTGACCCAGCCCTTAGGATTAGGGAGCCCTAGGCCTGGAGTGACCCAGCCCTTAGGCTTAGGAAGCCCCAGGCCTGGGGCGTCCCAGCCCTTAGGCTTTGGGAGCCTGAGGCCTGTGGCGCCCCAGGCCTTAGGCTTTGGGAGCCCCAGGCCTGGGGCACCCAGCACTTAAGCTTTGGGTGACCCAGGCCTCGGGCGCCCCAGCCCATAGGCTTTTGGAACCCCAAGCTCTGGGCGACCAGCTCTTAGGCTTAGCTAGCCCTAGTCCTGGCGTACCCCTGCCCTTAGGTTTAGGGAGCCCCAGCCCTTAGGCTTAGGGAGCCCAAGGCCTCGGTCGCCCCAGCACTTAGGCTTAGAAAGGCCCAGGCATGGGCCGCCCCAGACCTTAGGCTTTGGGAGCCCCAAGCCTGGGGCGGCCCAGCCCTTAGGATTCTGGAACCCCAGGCCAGGAGCGCCCCAGCCCTTAGGCTTAAATAGCCCCAGTCCTGGTGCGCTCCAGCCCTTAGGATTACGGAGCCCCATGCTTGTGGAGCCCAAGCCCTTAGGCTTAGTGAGCACCATGCCTTGGGCGCCCCAGCCCATAGGCTTAGCTAGCCCCAGACTTGGCGCGCCCCAGCTCTTAGGCTTAGGGAGCCCCAGGCCTGCGGCGACCCAGCCCTTAGGATTAGGGAGCCCTAGGCCTGGAGTTACCCAGCCCTTAGGCTTAGGAAGCCCCAGGACTGGGGCGTCCCAGCCCTTAGGCTTAGAGAGCCCCAGGCCTAGGGAGCCCCAGCACTTAGGCTTAGGGAACCTGAGGCCTCTGGCGCCCCAGGCCTTAGGCTTTGGGAACCCCAGGCCTGGGGCACCCAGCTCTTAAGCTTTGGGTGACCCAGGATTCGGGCGCCCCAGCCCATAGGCTTTTGGAACCCCAAGCTCTGGGCGACCAGCTCTTAGGCTTAGCTAGACCTAGTCCTGGCGTACCCCTGCCCTTAGGTTTAGGGAGCCCCAGCCCTTAGGCTTAGGGAGCCCAAGGCCTCGGTCGCCCCAGCACTTAGGCTTAGGAAGGCCCAGGCATGGGCCGCCCCAGCCCTTAGGCTTTGGGAGCCCCAGCCTGGGGCGGCCCAGCCCTTAGGATTTGGGAGCCACATGCCTGGGGCGCCCCAGCCATTAGGCTCTGGGAGCCGCACTCCTGGAGCACCCGAGCACATAGGCTTTGGGAGCCCCAGACCTGGCCCGCCCCAGCCCTTAGGCTTAGGGAGCCCCAGGCCTGCGGCGACCCAGCCCTTAGGTTTTGGGAGCCTGAGGCCTGGGGCGCCCCAGCCCTTTGGCTTTGGGAGCCCAAGGCCTGGGGCGCCCCAGCCTTTAGGCTTTGGGAGACCCATGCCAGGGGCATCCCAGCCCTTAAGTTCTGGGAGCCCCAATCCTGGGGTATCCCAGTCCTTAGGGTTTGGGAGCTCTAGACCTGGAGCGCCCCAGCATTTGGGCTTAGGGAGCCCCAGGCCTGGGGCCTCAGTGCCCTTAGGCTTTGGGATCCCAATGCCTGGAGAGACCCAGCCCTTAGGCTTTGGGAGATCCAGGCCTGGGGCGCCCCAGCCCTTAGGCTCTGGGAGCCCCAAGCCTGGGGCGCTCCTGTCCTTAGGCTTGGGGAGCCCAGTCCTGGGGCGCCCCAGCCCTTAATCTTTGCGAGCCCAAGGACTGGGGCGCCCCAGCCCTTAGGCTTTGGGGGCCCCAGGCCTTGGGCGCGGCAGCCCTTAGGCTTTGGGAGCCGTAGGCCTGGGGCGCACCAGCCCTTAGGCTTAGGGATCCCCAGGCCTGTGGCACCCCAGCCCTTTGGCTTGGGAACCCCAACCCTGGGGCGGCCCAGCCCTTAGGATTTGGGAGCCACCGGCCTAGGGCGCGCGAGCCCTTAGGTTTTGGGAACCACTGGCCGGGAGCGCCCCAGCCCATAGGCTTTGGGAGCCCCAGGCTTGGGGCGCCCCTGCGCATAGGCTTTGGGAGCCCCAGGCCTGCGGTGCCCTAACCCTTAAGCTTAGGGAGCCCAGGCCTGGGGCACCCCAGCGCTTAGGATTTGGGAGCCCCAAGCCTGGGGCGCCCCAGCCCTTAAGCTTTGGGAGTCCCAGGCCTGGGGCACCTTTTCCTTTAGTGTTTGGGACCCCAGGCCTGGGGCACCCCAGTTCTCATGCTTTGGGAGCCCGAGGCCTGGGGCGCCCCAGCCGTTAAGCTTACGGAGCCCCAGGCCAGGGACGCCCCAGCCCTTAGGCTTAGGAAGCGCCAGGCCTGGGGCGCCGCAGCCCTTAGGCTTTGGGAGCCCCAGGCCTGCGGCGAGCCAGCATATATGCTTTGGGAGCCCCAGTTCTGGAGCGAACCAGACCTTAGTCTTTGGGACCCCAGGCATGTGGCACCCCAGTTCTCATGCTTTGGGAGCCCCAGGACTGGGGCGCCCCAGCCCTTAAGCTTACGGAGCCCCAGGCCTGGGACGCCCCAGCCCTTATGCTTTTGGACCTCGAGGCCAGGGGCGCCCCAGCCCTTAGGCTTATATAGCCCCAGTCCTGGTGCGTTCCAGCCCTTAGGATTACGGAGCCCCATGCTTGTGGAGCCCAAGCCCTTAGGCTTAGTGAGCACCAGGCCTTGGACGCCCCAGCCCATAGGCTTAGCTAGCCCCAGACTTGGCGCGCCCCAGCCCTTAGGCTTAGGGAGCCCCAGGCCTACGGCGACACAGCCCTTAGGATTAGGGAGCCCTAGGCCTGGGGTGACCCAACCCTTAGGCTTAGTGAGCCCCAGGCCTGGGGCGCCCCAGCCCTTAGGCTTAGGGAGCCCCAGGCCTGGGGCGCCCCAGCCCTTAGGCTTTGGGAGCCTGAGGCCTGTTGCGCCCCAGGCCTTAGACTTTGGGAGCCCCAGGCCTGGGGCAACCCAGCTCTTAGGCTTTGGGTGACCCAGGCCTCGGGCGCCCCAGCCCGTAGGCTTTTGGAACCCCAAACTCTGGGCGACCCAGCTCTTAGGCTTAGCTAGCCCTAGTCCTGGCGTACCCCAGCCATTAGGTTTAGGGAGCCCCAGCCCTTAGGCTTAGGGAGCCCCAGGCCTGGGGCGCCCCAGCCCTTAGGCTTAGGGAGGCCCAGGCAAGGGCCGCCCCAGCCCTTAGGCTTTGGGAGCCCCAAGCCTAGGGCGGCCCAGCCCTTAGGATTTGGGAGCCACATGCCTGGGGCGCCCCAGCCATTAGGCTCTGGGAGCCGCACTCCTGGAGCACCCGAGCACATAGGCTTTGGGAGCCCCAGGCCTGGGGTGCCCTAGCACATAGGCTTAGGGAGTCCCAGGCCTGGGGCGCCCCTGCCCTTAGGCTTTGCGAACCCCAGGTATGGGGCACCCCAACTCTTCGGCTTAGGGAGCCCCAGGACTGAGGCGTCCCTGCCCTTAGGCTTTGGGAGCCCCAGGCCTGGGGCATCACAGCCCTTATGCTTAGGGAGACCCAGGCCTGGGGAGCCCCAGGCCTTACGCTTTGGGAGCCCCAGGCATGGGGCGCCCCAGGCTTTAGGCTATGGGAGTTCCAGGCCTGGGGCGCACCAGACTTTAGTCGTTGGGAGCCCCAGGCCTGGGGCGCCCCAGCCCTTGGGCTTAGGGTGCCCCAGTCCTGGTGCCCCCGAGCCCTTAGGCTTTGGGAGCCCAATGCGGGAGCGCCCCAGCCCTTAGGCTTTGGGAGCCCCAGGCCAGGCACATCCCAGCCCTTAAGCTCTGGGAGCCCCAATCCTTAGGCACCCCAGTCCTCAGGCTTTCGGAGCTCCAGTCCTGGAGCGCCCCAGCCTTTGGGCTTAGGGAGCCCCAGGCCTGGGGCAACCGAGCCCTTAGGCTTTGGGATCCCAATGCCTGAGGCGGCCCAGCCCTTAGGATTTGGGAGCCACAGGCCTGCGGCGCGTGAGCCTTAGGTTTTGGGAACCACTGGCCTGGAGCGCCCCAGCCCATAGGCTTTGGGAGCCCCAGGCTTGGTGCGCCCCTGCGCATAGGCTTTGGGAGCCCCAGGCCTGCAGCGCCATAACCCTTAGGCTTAGGGAGCCCCAGGCCTGGGGCACCCCAGTTCTTAGGCTTTGGGGGCCCCAGGCCTGGGGCGCCCCAGCCGTTAAGCTTACGGAGCCCCAGGCCTGGGGCGCCGCAGCCCTTAAGCTTTGGGAGCCCCATGTCAGGGGCGACCCAGCATATACGCTTTGGGAGCCCCAGTTCTGGAGCGCACCAGACCTTAGTCTTTGGGACCCCAGGCCTGTGGCACCCCAGTCCTTAGGCTTTGGGAGCCCCAGGCCTTGGGTGCCCCAGCCCTTAAGTTTACAGAGCCCCAGGCCTGGGGCACCCAGCCCTTAAGCTTACGGAGCCCCAGGCCTGGGGCGTCCCAGCATTTAGGCTTATATAGCCCCAGTCCTGGTGCGCTCCAGCGCTTAGGATTACGGAGCCCCATGCTTGTGGAGTCCCAGCCCTTAGGCTTAGTGAGCACCAGGCCTTGGGCGCCCAAGCCCATAGGCTTAGCTAGCCCCAGACTTGGCGCGCCCCAGCCCTTAGGCTTAGGGAGCCCCAGGCCTGCGGCGACCCATCCCTTAGGATTAGGGAGCCCTAGGCCTGGGGTATCCCAGTCCTTAGGGTTTGGGAGCTCCAGACCTGGAGCGCCCCAGCATTTGGGCTTAGGGAGCCCCAGGCCTGGGGCCTCAGTGCCCTTAGGCTTTGGGATCCCAATGCCTGGAGAGACCCAGCTCTTAGGCTTTGGGAGATCCAGGCCTGGGGCGCCCCAGCCCTTAGGCTCTGGGAGTCCCAAGCCTGGGGCGCTCCTGTCCTTAGGCTTTGGGAGCCCAGTCCTGGGGCGCCCCAGCCCTTAATCTTTGCGAGCCCAAGGCCTGGGGCGCCCCAGCCCTTAGGCTTTGGGGGCCCCAGGCCTTGGGCGCCGCAGCCCTTAGGCTTTGGGAGCCGTAGGCCTGGGGCACACCAGCCCTTAGGCTTAGGGATCCCCAGGCCTGTGGCACCCCAGCCCTTTGGCTTGGGAACCCCAACCCTGGGGCGGCCCAGCCCTTAGGATTTGGGAGCCACCGGCCTAGGGCGCGCGAGCCCTTAGGTTTTGGGAACCACTGGCCGGGAGCGCCCCAGCCCATAGGCTTTGGGAGCCCCAGGCTTGGGGCGCCCCTGCGCATAGGCTTTGGGAGCCCCAGGCCTGCGGTGCCCTAACCCTTAAGCTTAGGGAGCCCAGGCCTGGGGCACCCCAGCGCTTAGGATTTGGGAGCCCCAAGCCTGGGGCGCCCCAGCCCTTAAACTTTGGGAGTCCCAGGCCTGGGGCACCTTTTCCTTTAGTGTTTGGGACCCCAGGCCTGGGGCACCCCAGTTCTCATGCTTTGGGAGCCCGAGGCCTGGGGCGCCCCAACCGTTAAGATTACGGAGCCCCAGGCCAGGGACGCCCCAGCCCTTAGGCTTAGGAAGCGCCAGGCCTGGGGCGCCGCAGCCCTTAGGCTTTGGGAGCCCCAGGCCTGCGGCGACCTAGCATATATGCTTTGGGAGCCCCAGTTCTGGAGCGCACCAGACCTTAGTCTTTGGGACCCCAGGCATGTGGCACCCCAGTTCTCATGCTTTGGGAGCCCCAGGCCTGGGGCGCCCCAGCCCTTAAGCTTACGGAGCCCCAGGCCTGGGACGCCCCAGCCCTTAGGCTTTTGGACCTCGAGGCCAGGGGCGCCCCAGCCCTTAGGCTTATATAGCCCCAGTCCTGGTGCGTTCCAGCCCTTAGGATTACGGAGCCCCATGCTTGTGGAGCCCAAGCCCTTAGGCTTAGTGAGCACCAGGCCTTGGACGCCCCAGCCCATAGGCTTAGCTAGCCCCAGACTTGGCGCACCCCAGCCCTTAGGCTTAGGGAGCCCCAGGCCTGCGGCGACACAGCCCTTAGGATTAGGGAGCCCTAGGCCTGGGGTGACCCAGCCCTTAGGCTTAGGGAGCCCCAGGCCTGGGGCGCCCCAGCCCTTAGGCTTTGGGAGCCTGAGGCCTGTTGCACCCCAGGCATTAGACTTTGGGAGCCCCAGGCCTGGGGCAACCCAGCTCTTAGGCTTTGGTGACCCAGGCCTCGGGCGACCCAGCCCGTAGGCTTTTGGAACCCCAAACTCTGGGCGACCCAGCTCTTAGGCTTAGCTAGCCCTAGTCCCGGCGTACCCCAGCCATTAGGTTTAGGGAGCCCCAGCCCTTAGGCTTAGGGAGCCCCAGGCCTGGGGCGCCCCAGCCCTTAGGCTTAGGGAGGCTCAGGCATGGACCGCTCCAGCCCTTAGGCTTTGGGAGCCCCAAGCCTGGGGCGGCCCAGCCCTTAGGCTTAGGGAGGCTCAGGCATGGGCCGCCCCAGCCCTTAGGCTTTGGGAGCCCCAAGCCTGGGGCGGCCCAGCCCTTAGGATTTGGGAGCCACATGCCTGGGGCGCCCCAGTCATTAGGCTCTGGGAGCCGCATTCCTGGAGCACCCGAGCACATAGGCTTTGGGAGCCCCAGGCCTGGGGTGCCCTAGCACATAGGCTTAGGGAGTCCCAGGCCTGGGGCACTCCTGCGCATAGGCTTTGGGAGCCCCAGGCCTGCGGTGCCCTAACCCTTAAGCTTAGGGAGCCCAGGCCTGGGGCACCCCAGCACTTAGGATTTGGGAGCCCCAAGCCTGGGGCGCCCCAGCCCTTAAACTTTGGGAGTCCCAGGCCTGGGGCACCTTTTCCTTTAGTGTTTGGGACCCCAGGCCTGGGGCACCCCAGTTCTCATGCTTTGGGAGCCCGAGGCCTGGGGCGCCCCAGCCGTTAAGCTTACGGAGCCCCAGGCCAGGGACGCCCCAGCCCTTAGGCTTAGGAAGCGCCAGGCCTGGGGCGCCGCAGCCCTTAGGCTTTGGGAGCCCCAGGCCTGCGGCGAACTAGCATATATGCTTTGGGAGCCCCAGTTCTGGAGCGCACCAGACCTTAGTCTTTGGGACCCCAGGCATGTGGCACCCCAGTTCTCATGCTTTGGGAGCCCCAGGCCTGGGGCGCCCCAGCCCTTAGGCTTAGGGAGCCCCAGGCCTGGGGCGCCCCAGCCCTTAGGCTTTGGGAGCCTGAGGCCTGTTGCGCCCCAGGCCTTAGACTTTGGGAGCCCCAGGCCTGGGGCAACCCAGCTCTTAGGCTTTGGGTGACCCAGGCCTCGGGCGCCCCAGCCCATAGGCTTTTGGAACCCCAAACTCTGGGCGACCCAGCTCTTAGGCTTAGCTAGCCCTAGTCCTGGCGTACCCCAGCCATTAGGTTTAGGGAGCCCCAGCCCTTAGGCTTAGGGAGCCCCAGGCCTGGGGCGCCCCAGCCCTTAGGCTTAGGGAGGCCCAGGCATGGGCCGCCCCAGCCCTTAGGCTTTGGGAGCCCCAAGCCTGGGGCGGCCCAGCCCTTAGGATTTGGGAGCCACATGCCTGGGGCGCCCCAGCCATTAGGCTCTGGGACCCGCACTCCTGGAGCACCCGAGCACATAGGCTTTGGGAGCCCCAGGCCTGGGGTGCCCTAGCACATAGGCTTAGGGAGTCCCAGGCCTGGGGCGCCCCTGCCCTTAGGCTTTGCGAACCCCAGGTATGGGGCACCCCAACTCTTCAGCTTAGGGAGGCCCAGGCCTGAGGCGTCCCTGCCCTTAGGCTTTGGGAGCCCCAGGCCTGGGGCGTCACAGCCCTTATGCTTAGGGAGACCCAGGCCTGTGGATCCCCAGGCCTTACGCTTTGGGAGCCCCAGGCATGGGGCGCCCCAGCCTTTAGGCTATGGGAGTTCCAGGCCTGGGGCGCACCAGACTTTAGGCGTTGGGAGCCCCAGGCCTGGGGCGCCCCAGCCCTTGGGCTTAGGGTGCCCCAGTCCTGGCGCCCCCGAGCCCTTAGGCTTTGGGAGCCCAATGCGGGAGCGCCCCAGCCCTTAGGCTTTGGGAGCCCCAGGCCAGGCACATCCCAGCCCTTACGCTCTGGGAGCCCCAATCCTGGGGCACCCCAGTCCTCAGGCTTTGGGAGCTCCAGTCCTGGAGCGCCCCAGCATTTGGGCTTAGGGAGCCCCAGGCCTGGGGCAACCGAGCCCTTAGGCTTTGGGATCCCAATGCCTGAGGCGGCCCAGCCCTTAGGATTTGGGAGCCACAGGCCTGCGGCGCGTGAGCCTTAGGTTTTGGGAACCACTGGCCTGGAGCGCCCCAGCCCATAGGCTTTGGGAGCCCCAGGCTTGGTGCGCCCCTGCGCATAGGCTTTGGGAGCCCCAGGCCTGCAGCGCCATAACCCTTAGGCTTAGGGATCCCCTGGCCTGGGGCACCCCAGTTCTTAGGCTTTGGGAGCCCCAGGCCTGGGGCGCCCCAGCCGTTAAGCTTACGGAGCCCCAGGCCTGGGGCGCCGCAGCCCTTAAGCTTTGGGAGCCCCAGGTCAGGGGCGACGCAGCATATACGCTTTGGGAGCCCCAGTTCTGGAGCGCACCAGACCTTAGTCTTTGGGACCCCAGGCCTGTGGTACCCCAGTCCTTAGGCTTTGGGAGCCCTAGGCCTTGGGCGCCCCAGCCCTTAAGTTTACGGAGCCCCAGGCCTGGGGCACCCAGCCCTTAAGCTTACGGAGCCCCAGGCCTGGGGCGTCCCAGCACTTAGGCTTATATAGCCCCAGTCCTGGTGCGCTCCAGCGCTTAGGATTACGGAGCCCCATGCTTGTGGAGCCCCAGCCCTTAGGCTTAGTGAGCACCAGGCCTTGGGCGCCCAAGCCCATAGGCTTAGCTAGCCCCAGACTTGGCGCGCCCCAGCCCTTAGGCTTAGGGAGCCCCAGGCCTGCGGCGACCCATCCCTTAGGATTAGGGAGCCCTAGGCCTGGGGTGACCCAGCCCTTAGGCTTAGGGAGCCCCAGGCCTGGGGTGCCCAAGCCCTTAGGCTTAGGGGGCCCCAGACCTGGGGCGCTCCAGCCCTTAGGCTTTGGGAGCCTCAGGCCTGTGGCGCCCCAGGCCTTAGGCTTTGGAACCCCCAGGCCTGGGGCAACCCAGCTCTTAGGCTTTGGGTGACCCAGGCCTCGGGCGCCCCAGCCCATAGGCTTTTGGAACCCTAAGCTCTGGGCGACCCAGCTCTTAGGCTTAGCTAGCCCTAGTCCTGGCGTACCCCAGCCCTTAGGTTTAGGGAGCCACAGCCCTTAGGCTTAGGGAGCCCCAGGCCTGAGGAGCCCCAGCCCTTAGGTTTAGGGAGGCCCAGGCATGGGCCGCCCCAGCCCTTAGGCTTTGGGAGCCCCAAGCCTGGGGCTGCCCAGCCCTTAGCATTTGGGAGCCACATGCCTGGGGCGCCCCAGCCATTAGGCTCTGGGAGCCGCACTCCTGGAGCACCCGAGCACATAGGCTTTGGGAGCCCCAGGCCTGGGGCGCCCCAACCCTTAGGATTAGGAAGCCCCAGGCCTGGGGCGCCGCAGCCCTTAGGCTTTGGGAGCCCCAAGCCAGGGGCGCCACAGCACATAGGCTTTTGGAGCCCCAGGTCTGGGGCGCACCACCCCTTAGGCTTTGGGACCCCAGGCCTGGGGCACCCCAGTCATTAGGCTTAGGAAGCCCCAGGCCTGGGACGCCCCAGCCCTTAGGGTTTTGGACCTCCAGGCCAGAGGCGCCCCAGCCCTTAGGATTATATATCCCCAGTCCAGGTGCGCTCCAGTCCTTAGGATTAAGGAGTCCCATGCTTGTGGCGCCCCAGCCCTTAGGCTTAGTGAGCCCCAGACATGGCGCGCCCCAGACCTTAGGCTTAGGGAGCCCCAGGCCTGCGGCGACCCAGCCCTTAGGATTAGGGAGCCCTAGGACTGGGGTGACCCAGCCCTTAGGCTTATGGAGCCCCAGGCCTGGGGTGTCACAGCCCTAAGGCTTAGGGAGCCCCAGGCCTGGGGCGCCCCAGCCCTTACACTGGGAGCCCGAGGCTTTTGGCGCCCCAGGCCTTAGGCTTTGGGAGCCCCAGGCCTGGGGCACTTAGCTCTTACGCTTTGCGTGACCCATGCCTCGGGCGCCCCAGCCCATAGGCTTTTGGAACCCCAAGCTCTGGGCGACCCAGCTCTTAGGCTTAGCTAGCCTAGTCCTGGCGCACCCCAGCCCTTAGGCTTAGGGAGCCCCAGCCCTTAGGCTTAGGCAACCCCAGGCCTGGGGCGCCCCAGCACTTAGGCTTAGGGAGGCCAAGGCATGGGGCGCCCCAGCCCTTAGGCTTTGGTAGCCCCAAGCCTGGGGCGGCCCAGCCCTTAGGATTTGGGAGCCACATGCCTGGGGCGACCCAGCCATTAGGCTCTGGGCGCCGTAGTCCTGGAGCACCCCAGCCCATAAGCTTTGGGAGCCCCAGGCCTGGGGCGCCCCAGCACTTAGGGTTTTGGAGCCCCAGGCCTGGGGCGCCCCATCCCTTAGGCTTAGCTAGCCCCAACCTGGCGCGCCCCAGCTCTTAGGCTTAGGGAGCCACGGGCCTGAGGCGCCCCAGCCCTTAGGCTTTGGGAGCCCCAGGCCAGGGGCATCCCAGCCCTTAAGCTCTGGGAGCCCCAATCCTGGGGCAGCCCAGTCCTTAGGCTTTGGGAGCCCGAGGCCAGGGGCGCCCCAGGCTTTAGGCTTTGGAAGCCCCAGGTCTGGGGCAACCCAGCTCTTAGACTTTGGGAGACTCATGCCTCGGGCGCCCCATCCCATACATTTTTGGAACCCCAAGCTTGGGGCGACCCAGCTCTTAGGCTTAGCTAGCCCTAGTCCTGGCGCACCCCAGCCCTTAGGCTTAGGGAACCCCAGCACTTAGGCTTAGGGGGCCCCAGGCCTGGTGCGCCGCAGCCCTTAGGCTTAGCGAGGCCCAGGCATGGGGCGCCCAAGCTCTTAGGCTTAGGGAGCCCCAGGCCTGGGGTGCACCAGCCCTTAGGCTTAGGGAGCCCCATGCTTGGGGCGCCCCAGCCCTTAGGCTTACGCAGCCCCAGGCCTGGGGCGCCCCAGCCATTAGGCTCTGGGAGCCGCAGTCCTGGAGCACCCCAGCCCTTAGGCTTAGGGAGCCCCAGCCCTTAGGCTTAGGCAACCCCAGGCCTGGGGCGCCCCAGCACTTAGGCTTAGGGAGGCCAAGGCAAGGGGCGCCCCAGCCCTTAGGCTTTGGTAGCCCCAAGCCTGGGGCGGCCCAGCCCTTAGGATTTGGGAGCCACATGCCTGGGGCGACCCAGCCATTAGGCTCTGGGCGCCGTAGTCCTGGAGCACCCCAGCCCATAAGCTTTGGGAGCCCCAGGCCTGGGGCGCCCCAGCACTTAGGGTTTTGGAGCCCCAGGCCTGGGGCGCCCCATCCCTTAGGCTTAGCTAGCCCCAACCTGGCGCGCCCCAGCTCTTAGGCTTAGGGAGCCACGGGCCTGAGGCGCCCCAGCCCTTAGGCTTTGGGAGCCCCAGGCCAGGGGCATCCCAGCCCTTAAGCTCTGGGAGCCCCAATCCTGGGGCAGCCCAGTCCTTAGGCTTTGGGAGCCCGAGGCCAGGGGCGCCCCAGGCTTTAGGCTTTGGAAGCCCCAGGTCTGGGGCAACCCAGCTCTTAGACTTTTGGAGAATCATGCCTCGGGCGCCCCATCCCATACATTTTTGGAACCCCAAGCTTGGGGCGACCCAGCTCTTAGGCTTAGCTAGCCCTAGTCCTGGCGCACCCCAGCCCTTAGGCTTAGGGAGCCCCAGCACTTAGGCTTAGGGAGCCCCAGGCCTGGTGCGCCGCAGCCCTTAGGCTTAGCGAGGCCCAGGCATGGGGCGCCCAAGCTCTTAGGCTTAGGGAGCCCCAGGCCTGGGGTGCACCAGCCCTTAGGCTTAGGGAGCCCCATGCTTGGGGCGCCCCAGCCCTTAGGCTTACGCAGCCCCAGGCCTGGGGCGCCCCAGCCATTAGGCTCTGGGAGCCGCAGTCCTGGAGCACCCCAGCCCATAGGCTTTGGGAGCCCCAGGCCTGGGGCGCACCAGCACTTAGGCTTTCGGAGACCCACGCCTTGGGCGCCCCAGCCCTTAAGTTCTGGGAGCCCCAGGCCTGGGTCACCCCAGTCCTTAGGCTTTGGGAGCCCCAGGCCTGGAGTGCCCCAGCCCTTAGGCTTAGGGAGCCCCAGGCCTGGGGTCCCCGGGCCCTTAGGCTTTGGGATCCCAAGGCCTGGGGCGCCCCAGCCCTTAGGCTTTGGGACCCCAGGCCTGGGGCACCCCAGTCCTTAGGCTTTGGGAGTCCAAGGCCTGGGGCGCCCCAGCCCTTAAGCTTACGGATCCCCAGACCTGGGGCACCACAGCCTTTAGGCTTAGGAAGCCCCAGGCCTGGGATGCCGCAGCCCTTTGGCTTTGGGAGCCCGAGGCCTGGGGCACCCCAGCCCATAGGCTTTGGGAGCCCCAGGCCTGGGGCGCACCAGCACTTAGGCTTTCGGAGACCCACGCCTTGGGCGCCCCAGCCCTTAAGTTCTGGGAGCCCCAGGCCTGGGTCACCCCAGTCCTTAGGCTTTGGGAGCCCCAGGCCTGGAGTGCCCCAGCCCTTAGGCTTAGGGAGCCCCAGGCCTGGGGTCCCCGGGCCCTTAGGCTTTGGGATCCCAAGGCCTGGGGCACCCCAGCCCTTAGGCTTTGGGACCCCAGGCCTGGGGCACCCCAGTCCTTAGGCTTTGGGAGTCCAAAGCCTGGGGCGCCCCAGCCCTTAAGCTTACGGATCCCCAGACCTGGGGCACCACAGCCTTTAGGCTTAGGAAGCCCCAGGCCTGGGATGCCGCAGCCCTTTGGCTTTGGGAGCCCGAGGCCTGGGGCACCCCAGCCCATAGGCTTTGGGAGCCCCAGGTCTGGAGCACCCCAGTCCTTAGGCTTAGGGAGCCCCAGGCCTTGGGAACCCCAGCCCATAGTCTTTGGGAGTTCCAGGTCTGGAGCACCCCAGTCCTTAGGCTTAGGGAGCCCCTGGCCAGGGGCGCCCAAGCCCTTAGGCTTTTGGACTTCCAGGCCAGGGGCGCCCCAGCCTTTGGCTTATATAGGCCCAGTCCTGGTGTGCCCCAGCCCTTAGGCTTAGTCAGCCCCAGGCCTGGGACGCCCCAGCCCTTAGGGTTTTGGACCTCCAGGCCGAGGCGCCCCAGCCCTTAAGCTTATATAGCCCCAGTCCAGGTGCGTTCCAGTACTTAGGACTACGGAGCCCCATGCTTGTGGCGCCCCAGCCCTTAGGCTTAGTGAGCCCCTGGCCTGGGGCGCCCCAGCCCATAGGCTTAGCTAGCCCCAGACATGGCGCGCCCCAGACCTTAGGCTTAGGGAGCCCCAGGCCTGCGGCGACCTAGCCCTTAGGATTAGGGAGCCCTAGGACTGGGGTGACCCAGCCCTTAGGCTTATGGACTCCCAGGCCTGGGGCGTCCCAGCCCTAAGGCTTAGGGAGACCCAGGCCTGGGGCGCCCCAGCCCTTAGGCTTTGGGAGCCCGTGGCTTGTGGTGCCCCAGGCCTTAGGCTTTGGGATCCCCAGGCCTGGGGCACCCAGCTCTTACGCTTTGGGTGACCCAGGCCTCGGGCGCCCCAGCCCATAGGCTTTTGGAACCCCAAGCTCTGGGCGACCCAGCTCTTAGGCTTAGCTAGGCTAGTCCTGGCGCACCCAAGCCCTTAGGCTTAGGGAGCCGCAGCCCTTAGGCTTAGGCAGCCCCAGGCCTGGGGCGCCACAGCCCTTAGGCTTAGGGAGGCCCAGGCATGGTGCGCCCCAGCCCTTAGGCTTAGGGAGCCCCAGGCTTGGGGCGGCCCAGCCCTTAGGATTTGGGAGCCACATGCCTGCGGCGCCCCAGCACTTAAGGTTTTGGAGCCCCAGGCCTGGGGCGCCCCATCCCTTAGGCTTAGCTAGCCCCAACCTGGCGCGCCCCAGCCCTTAGGCTTAGGGAGCCACAGGCCTGAGGCGCCTCAGCCCTTAGGCTTAGGGAGCCCCTGGCCTGGGGCGCCCCAGCCCTTAGGCTTAGGGCGCCCCAGGCCAGGAGCGCCCCAGCCCTTAAACTTAGGGAGCCCCAG
Source organism: Tenrec ecaudatus (assembly GCF_050624435.1). NCBI lineage: Eukaryota > Metazoa > Chordata > Mammalia > Afrosoricida > Tenrecidae > Tenrec > Tenrec ecaudatus. Next base: position 2,666,201 of record NW_027457554.1, on the reverse strand, counting down.
GCCTGGGGCGCCCCTGCCCTTAGGCTTTGGGAGCCCCAGGACTGGGGTTCCCCAGCCCTTAGGCTTAGGGTGCCCCAGGCCTGGGGCGCCCCAGCCCTTAAGCTTATGGAGCCCCAGGCCTGAGGCGTCCCTGCCCTTAGGCTTTGGGAACTCCAGGCTGGGGCGCCCCAGCCATTAGGCTTAGGGTGCCCCAGGCCTGGGGCGCCACAGCCTTTGAGCTTAGGGAGCCCCAGGCCTGGGGTGCCCCAGCCCTTGGGCTTTGGGAGCCCCAGTCCTGGGGCGCCCCTGCTCTTAGGCTTTGGGAGCCCCAGACATGGCGGGCCCCAGACCTTAGGCTTAGGGAACCCCAGGATGCGGCCACCCAACCCTTAGGCTTATGGAGCCCCAGGCCTGGGGCGTCCCAGCCCTAAGGCTTAGGGAGCCCCAGGCTTGTGGCGCCCCAGGCCTTAGGCTTTGGGAGCCCCAGGCCTGGGGAACCCAGCTCTTACGCTTTGGGTGACCCAGGCCTCGGGCGCCCCAGCCCATAGGCTTTTGGAACCCCAAGCTCTGGGTGACCCAGCCCTTAGGCTTATGGACTCCCAGGCCTGGGGCGTCCCAGCCCTAAGGCTTAGGGAGACCCAGGCCTGGGGCGCCCCAGCCCTTAGGCTTTGGGAGCCCGTGGCTTGTGGTGCCCCAGGCCTTAGGCTTTGGGATCCCCAGGCCTGGGGCACCCAGCTCTTACGCTTGGGTGACCCAGGCCTCGGGCGCCCCAGCCCATAGGCTTTTGGAACCCCAAGCTCTGGGCGACCCAGCTCTTAGGCTTAGCTAGGCTAGTCCTGGCGCACCCAAGCCCTTAGGCTTAGGGAGCCGCAGCCCTTAGGCTTAGGCAGCCCCAGGCCTGGGGCGCCACAGCCCTTAGGCTTAGGGAGGCCCAGGCATGGTGCGCCCCAGCCCTTAGGCTTAGGGAGCCCCAGGCTTGGGGCGGCCCAGCCCTTAGGATTTGGGAGCCACATGCCTGCGGCGCCCCAGCACTTAAGGTTTTGGAGCCCCAGGCCTGGGGCGCCCCATCCCTTAGGCTTAGCTAGCCCCAACCTGGCGCGCCCCAGCCCTTAGGCTTAGGGAGCCACAGGCCTGAGGCGCCTCAGCCCTTAGGCTTAGGGAGCCCCTGGCCTGGGGCGCCCCAGCCCTTAGGCTTAGGGCGCCCCAGGCCAGGAGCGCCCCAGCCCTTAAGCTTAGGGAGCCCCAGGCCTGGGGCGCCCCTGCCCTTAGGCTTTGGGAGCCCCAGGACTGGGGTTCCCCAGCCCTTAGGCTTAGGGTGCCCCAGGCCTGGGGCGCCCCAGCCCTTAAGCTTATGGAGCCCCAGGCCTGAGGCGTCCCTGCCCTTAGGCTTTGGGAACTCCAGGCTGGGGCGCCCCAGCCATTAGGCTTAGGGTGCCCCAGGCCTGGGGCGCCACAGCCTTTGAGCTTAGGGAGCCCCAGGCCTGGGGTGCCCCAGCCCTTGGGCTTTGGGAGCCCCAGTCCTGGGGCGCCCCTGCCCTTAGGCTTTGGGAGCCCCAGACATGGCGGGCCCCAGACCTTAGGCTTAGGGAACCCCAGGATGCGGCCACCCAACCCTTAGGCTTATGGAGCCCCAGGCCTGGGGCGTCCCAGCCCTAAGGCTTAGGGAGCCCCAGGCTTGTGGCGCCCCAGGCCTTAGGCTTTGGGAGCCCCAGGCCTGGGGCACCCAGCTCTTACGCTTTGGGTGACCCAGGCCTCGGGCGCCCCAGCCCATAGGCTTTTGGAACCCCAAGCTCTGGGCGACCCAGCTCTTAGGCTTAGCTAGCCTAGTCCTGGCGCACCCAAGCCCTTAGGCTTAGGGAGCCCCAGCCCTTAGGCTTAGGGAGGCCCAGGCATGGTCCGCCCCAGCCTTTAGGCTTTGGGAGCCCCAAGCCTGGGGCGGCCCAGCCCTTAGGATTTGGGAGCCACATGCCTGGGGCGCCCCAGCCATTAGGCTCTGGGCGCCGTAGTCCTGGAGCACCCCAGCCCATAAGCTTTGGGAGCCCCAGGCCTGGGGCGCCCCATCACTTAGGGTTTGGAGCCCCAGGCCTGGGGCGCCCCATCCCTTAGGCTTAGCTAGCCCCAACCTGGCGTGCCCCAGCCCTTAGGCTTAGGGAGCCACAGGCCTGAGGCGCCCTAGCCCTTAGGCTTAGGGTGCCCCAGGCCTGGGGCGCCCCAGCCCTTAAGCTTAGGGAGCCGCAGGCTGAGGCGTACCTGCCCTTAGGCTTTGGGAACTCCAGTCCTGGGGCGCCCCTGCCCTTAGGCTTTGGGAGCCCGAGGCCTGGGGCACCCCAGCGCTTAGGATTTGGGAGCCCAAAGCCTGGTGTGACCCAGCCTTTAGAGATTGAGATCGCCAGGCCTGGGGTGCCCCAGCCCTTAAGCTTTGGGAGCCCAAGGCCTGGGGCGCCCCAGCCCTTAAGCTTACGGAGCCCGAGGCCTGGGGCGCCCCAGCCCATAGGTTTAGGAAGCCCCAGGTCTGGGGTGCCGCAGCCCTTAGGCTTTTGGAGCCCCAAGCCAGGGGCGCCCCAGCACATAGGCTTTGAGAGCCCCAGTACTGGGGCGCACCAGCCCTTAGGCTTTGGGACCCCATGCCTGGGGCACCCTAGTCCTTAGGCTTTGGGAGCCCCAGGCCTGGGGCGCCCCAGCCCATAGGCTTTTGGAACCCCAAGCTCTGGGCGACCCAGCTCTTAGGCTTAGCTAGCCCTACTCCTGGCGCACCCATGCCCTTAGGCTTAGGCAGCCCCAGCCCTTAGGCTTAGTGAGGCCCAGGCATACGGCGCCCCAGCCCTTAGGTTTTGGAGCCCCAAGCCTGGGGCGGCCCAGCCCTTAGACTTTGGGAGACGCAGGCATGGAGTGACCCAGCCCATAGGCTTTGGGAGCCCCAGGCCTGGGGCAACCCAGTCCTTAGGCTTTGGGAGCCCCAAGCCTGGGGCGCCCCAGCCCTTAGGCTTAGGGAGCCCCAGGCCTGGGGCGCCACAGCCCTTAGAATTTGGGGGCCGTAGGCCTGGGGCGCCCCAGCCATTAGGCTTAGGGAGCCCCAGGCCTGGGGCGCCCCAGGACTTAGGCATTTGGAATCCCAGGTCTCGGCCACCCCAGCCCTTCGGCTTAGGGAGCCCCAGGCTTGTGGTGCCCCAGCTCTTAGGCTTGGGGAGCCCAGGCCGGGGCGACCCAGCCTTAGGCTTAGGGAGCCCTAACTTGGGGCGCTCCAGCCCTTATGATTACGGAGCCCCATGCTTGTGGCGCCCCAGCCCTTAAGCTTATGAGCCCCTGGCCTTGGGCACCCCAGCCCTTAGGCTTTTGGACCCCAGGCCTGGGGCACCCCAGTCCTTAGGCTTTGGGAGTCCCAAGCCTGGGGCGCCCCAGCCCTTAAGCTTACGGAGCCCCAGGCCTGGGGTGCCCCAGCCCATAGGCTTAGGAAGCCCCAGGTCTGGGGAGCCGCAGCACATAGGCTTTGAGAGCCCCAGGTCTGGGGCGCATCAGCCCTTAGGCTTTGGGACCCCATGCCTGGGCCACCCCAGTCCTTAGGCTTTGGGAGCCCCAGGCCTGGGGCGCCCCAACCCTTAATCTTACGGAGCCCCAGGCCTGGGGCGCCGCAGCCCTTAGGCATTGGGAGCCCCAGGCCTGGGGCACCCAAGCCCATAGGCTTTGGGAGCCCCATGTCTGGAGCACCCCTATCCTTAGGCTGAGGGAGCCCCAGGCCTTGGGCACCCCAGCCCTTTGGCTTTGGGAGCCCCAGCCCTGGGGCGCCCCATTCCTTAGGCTTTTGGACCTCCAGGCCAGGGGCACCCCAGCCCTTAGGCTTAGATAGCCCGAAGCCTCGGCCGCCCAAGCCCATAGGCTTTTGGAACCCCAAGCTCTGGGCGACCCAGCTCTTAGGCTTAGCTAGCCCTACTCCTGGCGCAAACCAGCCCTTAGGCTTAGGGAGCCCCAGCCATTAGGCTTAGGGAGGCCCAGGCATGGGGCGCCCCCGCCCTTAGGCTTTGGGAGTCCCAGGCCTTGGGCGCCCCAGCCCATAGGCTTTGGGAGCCCCATGCCAGGGGCGCCCCAGCCCTTAGGCTTAGGGAGCCCCTGGCCGGGGCGCCCCAGCCCTTAGTCTTTGGGAGCCCCAGGCCTGGTGTGACCCAGCCCTTAGAGTTTGAGAGCGCCAGGCCTCGGCCAACCCAGCCCTTCGGCTTAGGGAGCACCTGGCCGGGGCGCCCCAGCGCTTAGGATTTGGGAGCACGATGCCTGGTGGACCCAGCCCTTAGAGTTTGAGAGCGCCATGCTTGGGGCACCCCAGCCCTTAAGCTTTGGGAGCCCAAGGCCTGGGGCGCCCAAGCGCTTAGGCTTTGGGAGCCATAGACCTGGGGCGCCCCAGCACTTAGGCTTTGGGAGCCCCAGGCCTGGGGCGCCCGAGGCCTTAGGCGTTTGGAATTCCAGGCCTTGGCCACCCCACCCCTTCAGCTTAGGGAGCCCCAGGCTTGTGGCGCCCCAGCTCGTAGGCTTAGGGAGACGAGGCAGGGGCGCCCCAGCCTTAGGCTTAGGGAGCCCCAACCTGGGGCGCTCCAGCCGTTAGGATTACGGAGCCCCATGCTTGTGGCGCCGCAGCCCTTAAGCTTACGGAGCCCCAGGCCTGGGGCACCCGAGCACTTAGGCTTTGGGACCCCAGGCCTGGGGCGCCCCAGCCCTTAGGATTAGGAAGCCCCAGGCCTGGGGCGCCGCAGCCCTTAGGCTTTGGGAGCCCCAAGCCAAGGGCGCCCCATCACATAGGCTTTGGGAGTCCCAGGTCTGGGGCGCACCAGCCCTTAGGCTTTGGGACCCCAGGCCTGGGGCACCCCAGTCCTTAGGCTTTTGGAGCCCCAGGCCTGGGGCGCCCCAGCCCTTAAGCTTACGGAGCCCCAGGCCTGGGGCGTCCCAGCCCTTAAGCTTACGGAGCCCCAGACCTGGGGCGCCCCAGCCTTTAGGCTTAGGAAGCCCCAGGCATGGGGCGCCCCAGCCCTTAGGCTTTGGGAGCCCGAGGCCTGGGGCACCCCAGCCCATAGGCTTTGGAGCTCCAGGTCTGGAGAACCCCAGTCCTTAGGCTTTGGGAGCCCCAGGCTTTGGGCACCCGAGCCCATAGCCTTTGGGAGCCCCAGGTCTGGAGCACCCCAGTCCTTAGGCTTAGGGAGCCCCAGGCCTTGGGCACCCCAGCCCTTAGTCTTTGGGAGCCCCAGGCCTGGGGGACACCAGTCCTTAGGCTTTTGACCTCCAGGCCAGGGCGCCCCAGCCCTTAGGCTTTTGGACCTCCATGCCAGGGGCGCCCCAGCCTTTGGCTTAGATAGGCCCAGTCCTGGCGTGCCCCAGCCCTTAGGCTTAGTCAACCCCAGGCTTGTGACGCCCTAGCTCTTAGGCTTAGGTAGCCCAGGCGGGGGCGACCCAGCCTTAGGCTTAGGGAGCCCTAACCTGGGGCGCTCCAGCCCTTAAGATTAAGTAGCCCCATGCGTGTGGCGCCCCAGCCCTTAAGCTTACGAGCCCCTGGCCTGGGGCACCCCAGCCCTTAGGCTTTTGGACCCCAGGCCTGGGGTACCCCAGTCCTTAGGCTTTGGGAGCCACAAGCCTGGGGTGCCCCAGCCCTTAAGCTTACGGAGCCCCAGGCCTGGGGCGCCCCAGCCCATAGGCTTAGGAAGCCCCAGGCCTGGGGCGCCGCAGCCCTTAGGCTTTGGGAGCCCCAGGTCTGGGGTGCACCAGCCCTTAGGCTTTGGGACCCCATGCCTGGGGCACCCCAGTCCTTAGGCTTTGGGAGCCCCAGGCCTGGGGCGCCCCAGCCCTTAAGCTTACAGAGCCCCAGGCCTGGGGCGCCGCAGCCCTTAGGCATTGGGTTCCCCAGGCCTGGGGCACCCAAGCCCATAGGCTTTGGGAGCCCCAGGTCTGGAGCACCCCAATCCTTAGGCTTAGGGATCCCCAGGCCTTGGGCACCCCAGCCCTTTGGCTTTGGGAACCCCAGGCCTGGGGCGCCCCAGCCCTTAGGCTATTGGACCTCCAGGCCAGGGGCGCCCCAGCCCTTTGCTTAGATAACCCCAGGCCTCGGGCGCCCCAGCCCATAGGCTTTTGGAACCCCAAGCTCTGGGCGACCCAGCTCTTAGGCTTAGCTAGCCCAACTCCTGGCGCACCCCAGCCCTTAGGCTTAGGGAGCCCCAGCCCTTAGGCTTAGGGAGGCCCAAGCATGGGGCGCCCCAGCCCTTAGGCTTTGGGAGCCCAGCCCTTAGGATTTGTGAGCCACATGCCTGGGGCGCCCCAGCCATTAGGCTCTGGGAGCCGCAGTCCTGGAGCACCCTAACCCATAGGCTTTGGGAGCCCCAGGCTTGGGGCGCCCTAGCACTTAGGGTTTTAGAGCCAAAGGCCTGGGGCGCCCCAACCCTTAGGCTTAGCTAGCCCCAACATGGCTCGCCCCAGCACTTAGGCTTCGGGAGCCACAGATCTGAGGACCCCAGCTCTTAGGCTTAGGGAGCCCAAGGCCTGGGGAGCCCAGCCCTTACGCTTAGGGTGCCCCAGGCCTGGGGCGCCCCAGCCCATAAGCTTAGGGAGCCGGAGTCCTGGGACGCCCCAGCCCTTAGGCTTTGGGAGACCAAGGCCTGGGGCGCCCCAGCCCTTAGGCTTTTGGATCCCCAGTCAGGGGCATCCCAGCCCTTCAGCTCTGGGAGCCCCAATCCTGGGGCACCCCAGTCCTTAGGCTTTGGGAGCTGCAGGCCTGGAGCGCCCCAGCCTTTGGGCTTAGGGAGCCCCAGGCCTGGGGCCTCTGAGCCCTTAGGCTTTGGGATCCCAATGCCTGGGGCGACCCAGCCCTTAGGCTTTGGTAGATCCAAGCCGGGGGCCATCATGTCCTTAGGCTTAGGGAGCCCAGGCCTGGGCCGCCCCAGCCCTTAAGCTTTGGGAGCCCAAGGCCTGGGGCGCCCCAGCCCTTAGGCTTTGGGGGCCCCAGGCCTGGGGCGCCCCAGCCCTTTGGCTTAGGGATCCCCAGGCCTGTGGCACCCCAGCCCTTTGGCTTGGGAGCCACAACCCTGGGGCGGCCCAGCCCTTAGGATTTGGGAGCCACAGGCCTGGGGCGTGCGAGCCCTTAGGTTTTGGGAAGCACTGGCCTGGAGCGCCCCAGCCCACAGGCTTTGGGAGCCCCAGGCTTGGGGCGCCCCTGCGCATAGGATTTGGGAGCCCCAGGCTTGCGGCGCCCTAACCCTTAGGCTTAGGGAGCCCCATGCCTGGGGCGCCCCAGCCCTTAAGCTTTGGGAGTCCCAGGCCTGGGGCACCTTTTCCTTTAGTGTTTGGGACCCCAGGCCTGGGGCACCCCAGTTCTTAGGCTTTGGGATCCTGAGGCCTGTGCGCCCCAGGCCTTAGGCTTTGGGAGCCCCAGGCCTGGGGCAACCCAGCTCTAAGGCTTTGGGTGACCCAGGCCTCGGACGCCCCAGCCCATAGGCTTTTGGAACCCCAAGCTCTGGGCGACCCAGCTCTTAGGCTTAGCTAGCCCAACTCCTGGCGCACCCCAGCCCTTAGGCTTAGGGAGCCCCAGTCCTTAGGCTTAGGGAGGTCGAGGCCTGGGGCGCCCCAGCCATTAGGCTTTGGGATCCCCAAGCCTGGGGCGGCCCAGCCCTTGGGATTTGGGAGCCACATGCCTGGGGCGCCCCAGCCATTAGGCTCTGGGAGCCGCAGTCCTGGAGCACCCTAGCCCATAAGCTTTGGGAGCCCCAGGCTTGGGGCACCCCAGCACTTAGGGTTTTGGAGTTCAAGGCCTGGGGCGCACCAACCCTTAGGCTTAGGTAACCCCAACATGGCTCGCCCCAGCCCTTATGCGTCGAGAGCCACAGAACTGAGGACCCCAGCTCTTAGGCTTAGGGAGCCCAATGCCTGGGGGGCCTCAGCCCTTAGGCTAAGGGAGCCCCAGGCCTGGGGCACCCCAGCCCTGAAGTTTAGGGTGCCCCAGGCCTGGGGCGCCCCAGCCCTTAAGCTTACGGAGCCCCAGGCTTGGGACGCCCCAGCACTTAGGCTTTTGGACCCCAGGCCAGGGGCGCCCCAGCCCTTAGGCTTATATAGCCCCAGTCCTGGTGCGCTCCAGCCCTTAGGATTACCGAGCCCCATGCTTGTGGAGCCCCAGCCCTTAGGCTTAGTGAGCACCATGCCTTGGGCGCCCCAGCTCATAGGCTTAGCTAGCCCCAGACATGGAGCGCCACAGCTCTTAGGCTTAGGGAGCCCCAAGACTGCGGCGACCCAGCCCTTAGGATTAGGGAGCCCTAGGCCTGGGGTGACCCAGCCAGTAGGCTTAGGGAGCCCCAGGCCTGGGGCGCCCCAGCCCTTAGGCTTAGGGAGCGCCAGGCCTGGGGCGCCCCAGCCCTTAGGCTTTGGGAGCCTGTGGCCTGTGGCGCCCCATGCCTTAGGCTTTGGGAGCCCCAGGCCTGGGGCAACCCAGCTTTTAGGCTTTGACTGACCCAGGCCTCGGGCGCCCCAGCCCTTAGGTTTGGGAGCCTGAGGCCTGTGGCGCCCTAGGCCATAGGCTTTGTGAGCCCCAGGCCTGGGGCAACCCAGCTCTTAGGCTTTGGGTGACCCAGGCTTCGGGCGCCCCAGCCCATAGACTTTTGGAACCCCCAGCTCTGGGCGACCCAGCTCTTAGACTTAGCTATCCCTAGTCCTGGCGTACCCCAGCCCTTAGGTTTAGGGAGCCCCAGCACTTAGTCTTAGGGAGCCCCAGGCCAGGGGCATCCCAGCCCTTCACCTCTGGGAGCCCCAATCCTGGGGCACCCCAGATCTTAGGCTTTGGGAGCTCCAGGCCTGGAGCGCCCCAGGCTTTGGGCTTAGGGAGCCCCAGGCTTGGGGCCTCGGAGCCCTTAGGCTTTCGGATCCCAATGCCTGGGGCGACCCAGCCCTTAGGCTTTGGGAGACCCAGTCCTGGGGAACCCCAGGCATAGGCTTTGGGAGCCCAGGCCTGGGGCGCCCCAGGCCTTAAGCTTTGGGAGCCCAAGGCCTGGGGACTCCGAGCCCTTAGGCTTTGGGATCCCAATACCTGGGGCGACCCAGCCCTTAGGCTTTGGGAGACCCAAGCCTGGGCGCTCCTGTCCTTAGGCTTAGGGAGCCCAGGCCTGGGGCGTCCACCCCTTAAGTTTTGGGAGCCGAAGGACTGGGGCGCCCTAGCCCTTAGGCTTAGGCGGCCCCAGGCCTGGGGCGCACCAGCCCTTAGGCTTAGGGATCCCCAGGCCTGTGGCACCCCAGCCCTTTGGCTTGGGAGCCCCAACCCTGGGGCGGCCCAGCCCTTAGGATTTGGGAGCCACAGGCCTAGGGCACTCGAGCCCTTAGGTTTTAGGAAGCACTGGCCTGGAGCACCCCAGCCCATAGGCTTTGGGAGCCCCAGGCTTGGGGCGCCCCTGCGCATAGGATTTGGGAGCCCCAGGCCTGCGGCGCCCTAACTCTTAGGCTTAGGGAGCTCCAGGCCTGTTGCGCCCCAGCGCTTAGGATTTGGGAGCCCCATGCCTGGGGCGCCCCAGCCCTTAAGCTTTGGGAGTCCCAGGCCTGGGGCACCTTTTCCTTTAGTGTTTGGGACCCCAGGCCTGGGGCACCCCAGTTCTTAGGCTTTGGGAGCCTGAGGCCTGTTCGCCCCAGGACTTAGGCTTTGGGAGCCCCAGGCCTGGGGCAACCCAGCTCTTAGGCTTTGGGTGACCCAGGCCTCGGGCGCCCCAGCCCATAGGCTTTTGGAACACCAAGCTCTGGGCGACCCAGCTCTTAGGCTTAGCTAGCCCAACTCCTGGCGCACCCCAGCCCTTAGGCTTAGGGAGCCCCAGTCCTAGGCTTAGGGAGGCCCAGGCATGGGGCGCCCCAGCCCTTAGGCTTTGGGATCCCCAAGCCTGGGACGGCCCAGCCCTTGGGATTTCGGAGCCACATGCCTGGGGCGCCCCAGCCATTAGGCTCTGGGAGCCGCAGTCCTGGAGCACCCTAGCCCATAGGCTTTGGGAGCCCCAGGCTTGGGGCGCCCCAGCACTTAGGGTTTTGGAGCCCAAGGCCTGGGGCGACCCCACCCTTAGGCTTAGGTAGCCCCAACATGGCTCGCCCCAGCCCTTAGGCTTCGGGAGCCACAGAACTGAGGACCCCAGCTCTTAGGCTAAGGGAGCCCCAGGCCTGGGGCGCCCTAGCCCTTAAGCTTAGGGTGCCCCAGGCCTGGGGCGCCCCAGCCCTTAAGCTTACGGAGCCCCAGGCCTGGGACGCCCCAGCCCTTAGGCTTTTGGACCCCCAGGCCAGGGGCGCCCCAGCCCTTAGGCTTATATAGCCCCAGTCCTGGTGCGCTCCAGCCCTTAGGATTACCGAGCCCCATGCTTGTGGAGCCCCAGCCCTTAGGCTTAGTGAGCACCATGCCTTGGGCGCCCCAGCTCATAGGCTTAGCTAGCCCCAGACTTGGAGCGCCACAGCTCTTAGGCTTAGGGAGCACCAAGCCTGCGGTGACCCAGCCCTTAGGATTAGGGAGCCCTAGGCCTGGGGTGACCCAGCCAGTAGGCTTAGGGAGCCCCAGGCCTGGGGTGCCCCAGCCCTTAATCTTAGGGAGCCCCAGGCCTGGGGCGCCCCAGCCCTTAGGCTTTGGGAGCCTGTGGCCTGTGGCGCACCAGGCCTTAGGCTTTGGGAGCCCCAGGCCTGGGGCAACCCAGCTTTTAGGCTTTGGGTGACCCAGGCCTCGGGCGCCCCAGCCCTTAGGCTTTGGGAGCCTGAGGCCTGTGGCGCCCCAGGCCTTAGGCTTTGTGAGCCCCAGGCCTGGGGCAACCCAGCTCTTAGGCTTTGGGTGACCCAGGCCTCGGGCGCCCCAGCCCATAGGCTTTTGGAACCCCAAGCTCTGGGCGACCCAGCTCTTAGACTTAGCTATCCCTAGTCCTGGCGTACCCCAGCCCTTAGGTTTAGGAAGCCCCAGCCCTTAGGCTTAGGGAGCCCCAGGCCTGGGGCGCCCCAGCACTTAGGCTTAGGGAGGCCCAGGCATGGGCCGCCCCAGCCCTTAGGCTTTGGGTGCCCCAAGCCTGGGGCGCCCCAGCCATTAGTCTCTGGGAGCCGCACTCCTGGAGCACTCGAGCACATAGGCTTTGGGAGCACCAGGCATGGGGCGCCCCAGCACTTAGGCTTAGGGAGTCCCAGGCCTGGGGCGCCCCTGCCCTTAGGATTTGCGACCCCAGGTATGGGGCACCCCAGCTCTTCGGCTTAGGGAGCCCCACGCCTGAGGCGTCCCTGCCCTTAGGCTTTGGGAGCCCCAGGCCTGGGGCGCCCCAGCCCTTATGCTTAGCGAAACCCAGGCCTGGGGAGCCCCAGCCTTTAGTCTATAGGAGGCCCAGGCCTGGGGCGCACCAGACCTTAGGCGTTGGGAGCCCCAGTCCTGGGGCCCCCGAGCCCTTAGGCTTTGGGAGCCCAAGGCCTGGGGCGCACCAGCCCTTAGGCTTTGGGAGCCCCAGGCCAGGGGCATCCCAGCCCTTCAGCTCTGGGAGCCCCAATCCTGGGGCACCCCAGTCCTTAGGCTTTGGGAGCTCCAGGCCTGGAGCGCCCCAGGCTTTGGGCTTAGGGAGCCCCAGGCTTGGGGCCTCCGAGCCCTTAGGCTTTGGGATCCCAATGCCTGGGGCGCCCCAGGCCTTAAGCTTTGGGAGCCCAAGGCCTGGGGCCTCTGAGCCCTTAGGCTTTGGGATCCCAATACCTGGGGCGACCCAGCCCTTAGGCTTTGGGAGACCAAAGCCTGGGCGCTCCTGTCCTTAGGCTTAGGGAGCCCAGGCCTGGGGCGCCCACCCCTTAAGTTTTGGGAGCCCAAGGCCTGCGGTGCCCCAGCCCTTAGGCTTAGGCGGCCCTAGGCCTGGGGCGCCCCAGCCCTTAGGCTTAGGGATCCCCAGGCCTGTGGCACCCCAGCCATTTGGCTTGGAAGCCCCAACCCTGGGGCGGCCCAGCCCTTAGGATTTGGGAGCCACAGGCCTGGGGCGCGCGAGCCCTTAGGTTTTGGGAAGCACTGGCCTGGAGCGCCCCAGCCCATAGGCTTTGGGAGCCCCAGGCTTGGGGCGCCCCTGCGCATAGGATTTGGGAGCCCCAGGCCTGCGGCGCCCTAACCCTTAGGCTTAGGGGGCCCCAGGCTTGGTGCACCCCAGTGCTTAGGATTTGGGAGCCCCATGCCTGGTGCGCCCCAGCCCTTAAGCTTTGGGAGTCCCCAGCCTGGGGCACCTTTTCCTTTAGTGTTTGGGACCCCAGGCCTGGGGCACCCCAGTTCTTAGGCTTTGGGAGCCTGAGGCCTGTGCGCCCCAGGCCTTAGGCTTTGGGAGCCCCAGGCCTGGTGCAACCCAGCTCTTAGGCTTTGGGTGACCCAGGCCTCGGGCGCCCCAGCCCATAGGCTTTTGGAACCCCAAGCTCTGGGCGACCCAGCTCTTAGGCTTAGCTAGCCCAACTCCTGGAGAACCCCATCCCTTAGGCTTAGGGAGCCACAGAACAGAGGACCCCAGCTCTTAGGCTTAGGGAATCCAAGGCCTGGGGCGCCCCAGCCCTTAGGCTAAGGGAGCCCCAGGCCTGGGGCGCCCCAGCCCTTAAGCTTAGGGTGCCCAAGGCCTGGGGAGCCCCAGCCCTTAAGCTTACGGAGCCCCAGGCCTGGGACGTCCCAGCACTTAGGATTTTGGACCCCCAGGCCAGGGGCGACCCAGCCCTTAGGCTTTGGGAGCCTGTGGCCTGTGGCGCCCCAGTCCTTAGGCTTTGGGAGCCCCAGGCCTGGGGCAACCCAGCTTTTAGGCTTTGGGTGACCCAGGCCTCGGGCGGCCTAACCCTTAGGCTTTGGGAGCCTGAGGCCTGTGGCGCCCCAGGCCTTAGGCTTTGTGAGCCCCAGGCCTGGGTCAACCCAGCTCTTAGGCTTTGGGTGACCCAGGCCTCGGGCGCCCCAGCCCATAGGCTTTTGGAACCCCAAGCTCTGGGCGACCCAGCTCTTATACTTAGCTATCCCTAGTCCTGGCCTACCCCAGCCCTTAGGTTTAGGGAGCCCCAGCCCTTAGGCTTAGGGAGCCCCAGGCCTGGGGCGCCCCAGCCCTTAGGCTTAGGGAGGCCCAGGCATGGGCCGCCCCAGCCCTTAGGCTTTGGGTGCCCCAAGCCTGGGGCGCCCCAGCCATTAGGCTCTGGGAGCCGCACTTTTGGAGCACTCGAGCTCATAGGCTTTGGGAGCACCAGGCATGGGGCGCCCCAGCACTTAGGCTTAGGGAGTCCCAGGCTGGGGCGCCCCTGCCCTTAGGATTTGCGACCCCCAGGTATGGGGCACCCCAGCTCTTCGGCTTAGGGAGCCCCAGGCCTGAGGCGTCCCTGCCCTTAGGCTTTGGTAGCCCCAGGCCTGGGGCGCCCCAGCCCTTATGCTTAGCGAAACCCAGGCCTGGGGAGCCCCAGCCTTTAGGCTATGGGAGGCCCAGGCCTGGGGCGCACCAGACCTTAGGCGTTGGGAGCCCCAGTCCTGGGGCCCCCGAGCCCTTAGGCTTTGGGAGCCCAAGGCCTGGGGTGCCCCAGCCCTTAGGCTTTGGGAGCCCCAGGCCAGGGGCATCCCAGGCCTTCAGCTCTGGGAGCCCCAATCCTGGGGCACCCCAGTCCTTAGGCTTTGGGAGCTCCAGGCCTGGAGCCCCCAAGGCTTTGGGCTTAGGGAGCCCCAGGCCTGGGGCCTCCGAGCCCTTAGGCTTTGGGATCCCAATGCCTGGGCCGACCCATCCCTTAGGCTTTGGGAGACCCAGGCCTGGAGCGCCCCAGCCCTTAGGCTTTGGGAGCCCAGGCCTGGGGTGCCCCAGGCCTTAAGCTTTGGGAGCCCAAGGCCTGGGGCCTCCGAGCCCTTAGGCTTTGGGATCCCAATGAATGGGGCGCCCCAGCCCTTAGGCTTAGGGATCCCCAGGCCTGTGGCACCCCAGCCCTTTGGCTTGGGAGCCCCAACCCTGGGGCGACCGAGCCCTTAGAATTTGGGAGCCACAGGCCTGGGGCGTGCGAGCCCTTAGGTTTTGGGAAGCACTGGCCTGGAGCGCCCCAGCCCATAGGCTTTGGGAGCCCCAGACTTGGGGCGCCCCTGCGCATAGAATTTGGGTGTCCCAGGCCTGGGGCACCTTTTCCTTTAGTGTTTGGGACCCCAGGCCTGGGGCAACCCAGTTCTTAGGCTTTGGGAGCCTGAGGCCTGTGCGCCCCAAGTCTTAGGCTTTGGGAGCCCCAGGCATGGGGCAACTCAGCTCTTAGGCATTGGGTGACCCAGGCCTCGGGCGCCCCAGCCCATAGGTTTTTGGAGCCCCAAGCTCTGGGCGACCCAGGTCTTAGGCTTAGCTAGCCCAAATCCTGGCGCACCCCAGCCCTTAGGCTTAGGGAGCCCCAGTCCTTAGGCTTAGGGAGGCCCAGGCATGGGGCTCCCCAGCCCTTAGGCTTTGGGATCCCCAAGCCTGGGGCGGCTCAGCCCTTGGGATTTGGGAGCCACATCCTGGGGCGCCCCAGCCATTAGGCTCTGGGAGCCGCAGTCCTGGAGCACCCTAGCCCATAGGCTTTGGGAGCCCCAGGCCTGGGACGCCCCAGCCCTTAGGCTTTTGGACCCCCAGGCCAGGGGCGCCCCAGCCCTTAGGCTTATATAGCCCCAGTCCTGGTGCGCTCCAGCCCTTAGGATTACCGAGCCCCATGCTTGTGGAGCCCCAGCCTTTAGCCTTAGTGAGCACCATGCCTTGGGCGCCCAAGCTCATAGGCTTAACTAGCCCCAGACTTGGAGCGCCACAGCTCTTAGGCTTAGGGAGCCCCAAGCCTGCGGCGACCCAGCCCTTAGGATTAGGGAGCCCTAGGCCTGGGGTGACCCAGCCAGTAGGCTTAGGGAGCCCCAGGCCTGGGGCGGCCCAGCCCTTAATCTTAGGGAGCCCCAAGCCTGGGGCGCCCCAGCCCTTAGGCTTTGGGAGCCTGAGGCCTGTGGCGCCCCAGGCCTTAGGCTTTGTGAGCCCCAGGCCTGGGGCAACCCAGCTCTTAGGCTTTGGGTGACCCAGGCCTCGGGCGCCCCAGCCCATAGGCTTTTGGAACCCCAAGCTCTGGGAGACCCAGCTCTTAGACTTAGCTATCCCTAGTCCTGGCGTACCCCAGCCCTTAGGTTTAGGAAGCCCCAGCCCTTAGGCTTAGGGAGCCCCAGGCCTGGGGCGCAGCAGCACTTAGGCTTAGGGAGGCCCGGGCATGGGCCGCCCCAGCCCTTAGGCTTTGGGTGCCCCAAGCCTGGGGCGCCCCAGCCATTAGTCTCTGGGAGCCGCACTCCTGGAGCACTCGAGCACATAGGCTTTGGGAGCACCAGGCATGGGGCGCCCCAGCACTTAGGCTTAGGGAGTCCCAGGCCTGGGGCGCCCCTGCCCTTAGGATTTGCGACCCCCAGGTATGGGGCACCCCAGCTCTTCGGCTTAGGGAGCCCCAGGCCTGAGGCGTCCCTGCCCTTAGGCTTTGGGAGCCCCAGGCCTGGGGCGCCCCAGCCCTTATGCTTAGCGAAACCCAGGCCTGGGGAGCCCCAGCCTTTAGGCTATGGGAGGCCCAGGCCTGGGGCGCACTAGACCTTAGGCGTTGGGAGCCCCAGGCCAGGGGCATCCCAGCCCTTCAGCTCTGGGAGCCCCAATCCTGGGGCACCCCAGTCCTTAGGCTTTGGGAGCTCCAGGCCTGGAGCGCCCCAGGCTTTGGGCTTAGGGAGCCCCAGGCTTGGGGCCTCCGAGCCCTTAGGCTTTGGGATCCCAATTCCTGGGGCGCCCCAGGCCTTAAGCTTTGGGAGCCCAAGGCCTGGGGCCTCCGAGCCCTTAGGCTTTGGGATCTCAATACCTGGGGCGACCCAGCCCTTAGGCTTTGGGAGACCAAAGCCTGGGCGCTCCTGTCCTTAGGCTTAGGGAGCCCAGGCCTGGGGCGCCCACCCCTTAAGTTTTGGGAGCCCAAGGCATGCGGCGCCCCAGCCCTTAGGCTTAGGCGGCCCTAGGCCTGGGGCGCCCCAGCCCTTAGGCTTAGGGATCCCCAGGCTTGTGGCACCCCAGCCATTTGGCTTGGGAGCCCCAACCCTGGGGCGGCCCAGCCCTTAGGATTTGGGAGCCACAGGCCTGGTGCGCGCGAGCCCTTAGGTTTTGGGAAACACTGGCCTGGAGCGCCCCAGCCCATAGGCTTTGGGAGCCCCAGGCTTGGGGCGCCCCTGCGCATAGGATTTGGGAGCCCCAGGCCTGCGGCGCCCTAACCCTTAGGCTTAGGGGGCCCCAGGCTTGGTGCGCCCCAGTGCTTAGGATTTGGGAGCCCCATGCCTGGTGCGCCCCAGCCCTTAAGCTTTGGGAGTCCCCGGCCTGGGGCACCTTTTCCTTTAGTGTTTGGGACCCCAGGCCTGGGGCACCCCAGTTCTTAGGCTTTGGGAGCCTGAGGCCTGTGCGCCCCAGGCCTTAGGCTTTGGGAGCCCCAGGCCTGGTGCAACCCAGCTCTTAGGCTTTGGGTGACCCAGGCCTCGGGCGCCCCAGCCCATAGGCTTTTGGAACCCCAAGCTCTGGGCGACCCAGCTCTTAGGCTTAGCTAGCCCAACACCTGGAGAACCCCAGCCCTTAGGCTTAGGGAGCCACAGAACAGAGGACCCCAGCTCTTAGGCTTAGGGAGCCCAAGGCCTGGGGCGCCCCAGCCCTTAAGCTTAGGGTGCCCCAGGCCTGGGGCGCCCCAGCCCTTAAGCTTACGGAGCCCCAGGCCTGGGACGCCCCAGCACTTAGGCTTTTGGACCCCCAGGCCAGGGGCGCCCCAGCCCTTAGGCTTTGGGAGCCTGTGGCCTGTGGCGCCCCAGTCCTTAGGCATTGGGAGCCCCAGGCCTGGGGCAACCCAGCTTTTAGGCTTTGGGTGACCCAGGCCTCGGGCGCCCCAGCCCTTAGGCTTTGGGAGCCTGAGGCCTGTGGTGCCCCAGGCCTTAGGCTTTGTGAGCCCCAGGCCTGGGGCAACCCAGCTCTTAGGCTTTGGGTGATCCAGGCTTCGGGCGCCCCAGCCCATAGGCTTTTGGAACCCCAAGCTCTGGGCGACCCAGCTCTTAGACTTAGCTATCCCTAGTCCTGGCGTACCCCAGCCCTTAGGTTTAGGGAGCCCCAGCCGTTAGGCTTAGGGAGCCCCAGGTCTGGGGCGCCCCAGCCCTTAGGCTTAGGGAGGCCCAGGCATGGGCCGCCCCAGCCCTTAGGCTTTGGGTGCCCCAAGCCTGGGGCGCCCCAGCCATTAGGCTCTGGGAGCCGCACTCTTGGAGCACTCGAGCACATAGGCTTTGGGAGCACCAGGCATGGGGCGCCCCAGCACTTAGGCTTAGGGAGTCCCAGGCTGGGGCGCCCCTGCCCTTAGGATTTGCGACCCCCAGGTATGGGGCACCCCAGTCTTCGGCTTAGGGAGCCCCAGGCCTGAGGCGTCCCTGCCCTTAGGCTTTGGGAGCCCCAGGCCTGGGGCGCCCCAGCCCTTATGCTTAGCGAAACCCAGGCCTGGGGAGCCCCAGCCTTTAGGCTATGGGAGGCCCAGGCCTGGGGCGCACCAGACCTTAGGAGTTGGGAGCCCCAGTCCTGGGGCCCCCGAGCCCTTAGGCTTTGGGAGCCCAAGGCCTGGGGTGCCCCAGCCCTTAGGCTTTGGGAGCCCCAGGCCAGGGGCATCCCAGGCCTTAAGCTCTGGGAGCCCCAATCCTGGGGCACCCCAGTCCTTAGGCTTTGGGAGCTCCAGGCCTGGAGCCCCCAAGGCTTTGGGCTTAGGGAGCCCCAGGCCTGGGGCCTCCGAGCCCTTAGGCTTTGGGATCCCAATGCCTGGGCCGACCCATCCCTTAGGCTTTGGGAGACCCAGGCCTGGAGCGCCCCAGCCCTTAGGCTTTGGGAGCCCAGGCCTGGGGTGCCCCAGGCCTTAAGCTTTGGGAGCCCAAGGCCTGGGGCCTCCGAGCCCTTAGGCTTTGGGATCCCAATGAATGGGGCGCCCCAGACTTTAGGCTTAGGGATCCACAGGCCTGTGGCACCCCAGCCCTTTGGCTTGGGAGCCCCAACCCTGGGGCGACCGAGCCCTTAGAATTTGGGAGCCACAGGCCTGGGGCGTGCGAGCCCTTAGGTTTTGGGAAGCACTGGCCTGGAGCGCCCCAGCCCATAGGCTTTGGGAGCCCCAGACTTGGGGCGCCCCTGCGCATAGGATTTGGGAGCCCCAGGCCTGGGGCACCTTTTCCTTTAGTGTTTGGGACCCCAGGCCTGGGGCACCCCAGTTTTTAGGCTTTGGGAGACTGAGGCCTGTGCGCCCCAAGTCTTAGGCTTTGGGAGCCCCAGGCCTGGGGCAACCCAGCTCTTAGGCATTGGGTGACCCAGGCCTCGGGCGCCCCAGCCCATAGGTTTTTGGAACCCCAAGCTCTGGGCGACCCAGGTCTTAGACTTAGCTAGCCCAAATCCTGGCGCACCCCAGCCCTTAGGCTTAGGGAGCCCCAGTCCTTAGGCTTAGGGAGGCCCAGGCATGGGGCTCCCCAGCCCTTCGGCTTTGGGATCCCCAAGCCTGGGGCGGCTCAGCCCTTGGGATTTGGGAGCCACATGCCTGGGGCGCCCCAGCCATTAGGCTCTGGGAGCCGCAGTCCTGGAGCACCCTAGCCCATAGGCTTTGGGAGCCCCAGGCCTGGGACGCCCCAGCCCTTAGGCTTTTGGACCCCCAGGCCAGGGGCGCCCCAGCCCTTAGGCTTATATAGCCCCAGTCCTGGTGCGCTCCAGCCCTTAGGATTACCGAGCCCCATGCTTGTGGAGGCCCAGCCCTTAGGCTTAGTGAGCACCATGCCTTGGGCGGCCCAGCTCATAGGCTTAACTAGCCCAGACTTGGAGCGCCACAGCTCTTAGGCTTAGGGAGCCCCAAGCCTGCGGCGACCCAGCCCTTAGGATTAGGGAGCCCTAGGCCTGGGGTGACCCAGCCAGTAGGCTTAGGGAGCCCCAGGCCTGGGGCGCCCCAGCCCTTAGGCTTAGGGAGCCCCAGGCCTGGGGCGCCCCAGCCCTTAGGCTTTGGGAGACCAAGGCCTGGGGCGCCCCAGCCCTTAGGTTTGGGAGCCCCAGGCCAGGGGAACCCAGCCCTTCAGCTCTGGGAGCCCCAATCCTGGGGCACCCCAGTCCTTAGGCTTTGGGAGCTCCAGGCCTGGAGCGCCCCAGCCTTTGGGCTTAGGGAGCCCCAGGCCTGGGGCCTCCGTACCCTTAGGCTTTGGGATCCCAATGCCTGGGGCGACCAAGCCCTTAGGCTTTGGGAGACCCAAGCCTGGGGCGCTCCTGTCCTTAGGCTTAGGGAGCCCAGGCCTGGGCCACCCCAGCCCTTAAGCTTTGGGAGCCCAAGCCTGGGGCGCCCCAGCCCTTAGGCTTTGGGGGCCCCAGGCCTGTGGCACCCCAGCCCTTTGGCTTGGGAGCCCCAACCATGGGGCCGCCCAGCCCTTAGGATTTGGGAGGCACAGGCCTGGGGCACGCAAGCCCTTAGGTTTTGGGAAGCACTGGCCTGGAGCGCCCCAGCCCATAGGCTTTGGGAGCCCCAGGCTTGGGGCACCCCTGCGCATAGGATTTGGGAGCCCCAGGCCTGCGGCGCCCTAACCCTTAGGCTTAGCGAGCCCCATGCCTGGGGCGCCCCAACCCTTAAGCTTTGGGAGTCCTAGGCCTGGGGCACCTTTTCCATTAGTGTTTGGGACCCCAGGCCTGGGGCACCCCAGTTCTTAGGCTTTGGTAGCCTGAGGCCTGTGCGACCCAGGCCTTAGGCTTTGGGAGCCCCAGGCCTGGGGCAACCCAGCTCTTAGGCTTTGGGTGACCCAGGCCTCGGGCGCCCCAGCCCATAGGCTTTTGGAACCCCAAGCTCTGGGCGACCCAGCTCTTAGGCTTAGCTAGCCCAACTCCTGGCGCACCCCAGCCCTTAGGCTTAGGGAGCCCCAAGCTGGGTGGCCCAGCCCTTGGGATTTGGGAGCCACATGCCTGGGGCGCCCCAGCCCTTAGGCTTTGGGAGGCTGTGGCCTGTGGCCCCCCAGGCCTTAGGCTTTGGGAGCCCCAGGCCTGGGGCAACCCAGCTTTTAGGCTTTGGCTGACCCAGGCCTCGGGCACCCCAGCCCTTAGGCTTTGGGAGCCTGAGGCCTGTGGCGCCCCAGGCCTTAGGCTTTGTGAGCCCCAGGCCTGGGGCAACCCAGCTCTTAGGTTTTGGGTGACCCAGGCCTCGGGCTACCCAGCCCATAGGCTTTTGGAACCTCAAGCTCTGGGCGACCCAGCTCTTAGACTTAGCTATCCCTACTCCTGGCGTACCCCAGCCCTTAGGTTTAGGGAGACCCAGCCCTTAGGCTTAGGGAGCCCCAGGCCTGGGGCGCCCCAGCCCTTAGGCTTAGGGAGGCCCAGGCATGGGCCGCCCCAGCCCTTAGGCTTTGGGTGCCCCAAGCCTGGGGCGCCCCAGCTATTAGTCTCTGGGAGCCGCAATCCTGGAGCACTCGAGCACATAGGCTTTGGGAGCTCCAGGCATGGGGCGACCCAGCACTTAGGCTTAGGGACTCCCAGGCCTGGGGCGCCCCTGCCCTTAGGATTTGCGACCCCCAGGTATGGGGCACCCCAGCTCTTCGGCTTAGGGAGCCCCAGGCCTGAGGCGTCCCTGCCCTTAGGCTTTGGGAGCCCCAGGCCTGGAGCGCCCCAGCCCTTATGCTTAGCGAGACCCAGGCCTGGGGAGCCCCAGCCTTTAGGCTATGGGAGGCCCAGGCCTGGGGCGCACCAGACCTTAGGCGTTGGGAGCCCCAGTCCTGGGGCCCCCGAGCCCTTAGGCTTTGGGAGCCCAAGGCCTGGGCGCCCCAGCCCTTAGGCTTTGGGAGCCACAGGCCAGGGGCATCCCAGCCCTTCAGCTCTGGGAGCCCCAATCCTGGGGCACCCCAGTCCTTATGCTTTGGGAGCTCCAGGCCTGGAGCGCCCAGGCTTTGGGCTTAGGTAGCCCCAGGCTTGGGTCCTCCGAGCCCTTAGGCTTTGGGATCCCAATGACTGGGGCGACCCAGCCCTTAGGCTTTGGGACACCCAGGCCTGGGGAGCCCCAGCCTTAGGCTTTGGGAGCCCAGGCTGGGGCGCCCCAGGCCTTAAGCTTTGGGAGCCCAAGGCCTGGGGCCTCCGAGCCCTTAGGCTTTGGGATCCCAATACCTGGGGCGACCCAGCCCTTAGGATTTGGGAGACGCAAGCCTGGGCGCTCCTGTCCTTAGGTTTAGGGAGCCCAGGCCTGGGGTGCCCATCCCTTAAGTTTTTGGGAGCCCAAGGCCTGGGGTGCCCCAGCCCTTAGGCTTAGGCGGCCCCACGTCTGGGGCGCCCCAGCCCTTAGGCTTAGGGATCCCCAGGCCTGAGGCACCCCAGCCCTTTTGCTTGGGAGCCCCAAAACTGGGGCGGCCCAACCCTTAGAATTTCGGAGCCACAGGCCTGGGGCGCGCGAGCCCATAGGCTTTGGGAGCCCCAGGCTTGGGGCGCCCCTGCGCATAGTTTTTGGGAGCCCCAGGCCTGCGGCGCCCTAACCCTTAGGCTTAGGGAGCCCCAGGCCTGGTGCGCCCCAGCGCTTAGGATTTGGGAGCCCCATGCCTGGGGCGCCCCAGCCCTTAAGCTTTGGGAGTCCCAGGCCTGGGGCACCTTTTCCTTTAGTGTTTGGGACCCCAGGCCTGGGGCACCCCAGTTCTTAGGCTTTGGGAGCCTGAGGCCTGTGCGCCCCAGGCTTTAGGCTTTGGGAGCCCCAGGTCTGGGGCAACCCAGCTCTAAGGCTTTGGGTGACCCAGGCCTCGGGCGCCCCAGCCCATAGGCTTTTGGAACCCCAAGCTCTGGGCGACCCAGCTCTTAGGCTTAGCAAGCCCAACTCCTGGCGCACCCTAGCCCTTAGGCTTAGGGAGCCACAGAACTGAGGACCCCAGCCCTTAGGCTTACGTAGCCCCAGGCCTGGGACGCCCCAGCCCTTAGGCTTTTGGACCCCCAGGCCAGGGGCGCCCCAGCCCTTAGGCTTATATAGCCCCAGTCCTGGTGCGCTCCAGACCTAAGGATTACGGAGCCCCATGCTTGTGGAGCCCCAGCCCTTAGGCTTAGTGAGCACCATGCCTTGGGGGCCCCAGCTCATAGGCTTAGCTAGCCCCAGACTTGGAGCGCCACAGCTCTTAGGCTTAGGGAGCCCCAAGCCTGCGGTGACCCAGCCCTTAGGATTAGGGAGCCCTAGCCCTGGGGTGACCCAGCCAGTAGGCTTAGGGAGCCCCAGCCTGGGGCGCCCCAGACCTTAGGCTTAGGGAGGCCCAGGCATGGGCCGCCCCAGCCCTTAGGCTTTGGGTGTCCCAAGCCTGGGGCGCCCCAGCCATTAGGCTCTGGGAGCCGCACTCTTGGAGCACTCGAGCACATAGGCTTTGGGAGCACCAGGCATGGGGCGCCCCAGCACTTAGGCTTAGGGAATCCCAGGCTGGGGCGCCCCTGCCCTTAGGATTTGCGACCCCCAGGTATGGGGCACCCCAGCTCTTCGGCTTAGGGAGCCCCAGGCCTGAGGTCCCTGCCCTTAGGCTTTGGGAGCCCCAGGCCTGGGGCGCCCCAGCCCTTATGCTTAGCGAAACCCAGGCCTGGGGAGCCCCAGCCTTTAGGCTATGGGAGGCCCAGGCCTGTGGCGCACCAGACCTTAGGCGTTGGGAGCCCCAGTCCTGGGGCCCCCGAGCCCTTAGGCTTTGGGAGCCCAAGGCCTGGGGTGCCCCAGCCCTTAGGCTTTGTGAGCCCCAGGCCAGGGGCATCCCAGGCCTTAAGCTCTGGGAGCCCCAATCCTGGGGCACCCCAGTCCTTAGGCTTTGGGAGCTCCAGGCCTGGAGCCCCCAAGGCTTAGGGCTTAGGGAGCCCCAGGCCTGGGGCCTCTGAGCCCTTAGGCTTTGGGACCCCAATGCCTGGGCCGACCCATCCCTTAGGCTTTGGGAGACCCAGGCCTGGAGCGCCCCAGCCCTTAGGCTTTGGGAGCCCAGGCCTGGGGTGCCCCAGGCCTTAAGCTTTGGGAGCCCAAGGCCTGGGGCCTCCGAGCCCTTAGGCTTTGGGATCCCAATGAATGGGGCGCCCCAGCCCTTAGGCTTAGGGATCCCCAGGCCTGTGGCACCCCAGCCCTTTGGCTTGGGAGCCCCAACCCTGGGGCGACCGAGCCCTTAGAATTTGGGAGCCAAAGGCCTGGGGCGTGCGAGCCCTTAGGTTTTGGGAAGCACTGGCCTGGAGCGCCCCAGCCCATAGGCTTTGGGAGCCCCAGACTTGGGGCGCCCCTGCGCATAGGATTTGGGAGCCCCAGGCCTGCAGCGCCCTAAGCCTTAGGCTTAGGGAGCCCCAGGCCTGGTTCGCCCCAGCGCTTAGGATTTGGGAGTCCCAGACCTGGGGCACCTTTACCTTTAGTGTTTGGGACCCCAGGCCTGGGGCACCCCAGTTCTTAGGCTTTGGGAGCCTGAGGCCTGTGCGCCCCAAGTCTTAGGCTTTGGGAGCCCCAGGCCTGGGGCAACCCAGCTCTTAGGCTTTGGGTGACCCAGGCCTCGGGCGCCCCAGCCCATAGGTTTTTGGAACCCCAAACTCTGGGCGACCCAGGTCTTAGGCTTAGCTAGCCCAAATTCTGGCGCACCCCAGCCCTTAGGCTAAGGGAGCCCCAGTCTTTAGGCTTAGGGAGGCCCAGGCATGGGGCTCCCCAGCCCTTAGGCTTTGGGATCCCCAAGCCTGGGGCGGCTCAGCCCTTGGGATTTGGGAGCCACATGCCTGGGGCGCCCCAGCCATTAGGCTCTGGGAGCCGCAGTCCTGGAGCACCCTAGCCCATAGGCTTTGGGAGCCCCAGGCCAGGGTTGCCCCAGCCCTTAGGCTTATATAGCCCCAGTCCTGGTGCGCTCCAGCCCTTAGGATTACCGAGCCCCATGCTTGTGGAGCCCCAGCCCTTAGGCTTAGTGAGCACCATGCCTTGGGCGCCCCAGCTCATAGGCTTAACTAGCCCCAGACTTGGAGCGCCACAGCTCTTAGGCTTAGGGAGCCCCAAGCCTGCGGCGACCCAGCCCTTAGTATTAGGGAGCCCTAGGCCTGGGGTGACCCAGCCAGTAGGCTTAGGGAGCCCCGGGCCTGGGGCGCCCCAGCCCTTAGGCTTAGGGAGCCCCAGGCCTGGGGCGCCCCAGCCCTTAGGCTTTGGGAGCCCCAGGCCAGGGGAACCCAGCCCTTCAGCTCTGGGAGCCCCAATCCTGGGGCACCCCAGTCCTTAGGCTTTGGGAGCTCCAGGCCTGGAGCGCCCCAGCATTTGGGTTAGGGAGCCCCAGGCCTGGGGCCTCCGTACCCTTAGGCTTTGGGATACCAATGCCTGGGGCGACCAAGCCCTTAGGCTTTGGGAGACCCAAGCCTGGGGCGCTCCTGTCCTTAGGCTTAGGGAGCCCAGGCCTGGGCCGCCCCAGCCCTTAAGCTTTGGGAGCCCAAGCCTGGGGCGCCCCAGCCCTTAGGCTTTTGGGGCCCCAGGCCTGTGGCACCCCAGCCCTTTGGCTTGGGAGCCCCAACCATGGGGCGGCCCAGCCCTTAGGATTTGGGAGGCACAGGCCTGGGGCGCGCGAGCCCTTAGGTTTTGGGAAGCACTGGCCTGGAGCGCCCCAGCCCATAGGCTTTGGGAGCCCCAGGCTTGGGGCGCCCCTGCGCATAGGATTTGGGAGCCCCAGGCCTGCGGCGCCCTAACCCTTAGGCTTAGCGAGCCCCATGCCTGGGGCGCCCCAGCCCTTAAGCTTTGGGAGTCCCAGGCCTGGGGCACCTTTTAAATTAGTGTTTGGGACCCCAGGCCTGGGGCACCCCAGTTCTTAGGCTTTGGTAGCCTGAGGCCTGTGCGACCCAGGCCTTAGGCTTTGGGAGCCCCAGGCCTGGGGCAACCCAGCTCTTAGGCTTTGGGTGACCCAGGCCTCGGGCGCCCCAGCCCATAGGCTTTTGGAACCCCAAGCTCTGGGCGACCCAGCTCTTAGGCTTAGCTAGCCCAACTCCTGGCGCACCCCAGCCCTTAGGCTTAGGGAGCCCCAAGCTGGGTGGCCCAGCCCTTGGGATTTGGGAGCCACATGCCTGGGGCGCCCCAGCCCTTAGGCTTTGGGAGCCTGTGGCCTGTGGCCCCCCAGGCCTTAGGCTTTGGGAGCCCCAGGCCTGGGGCAACCCAGCTTTTAGGCTTTGGCTGACCCAGGTCTCGGGCGCCCCAGCCCTTAGGCTTTGGGAGCCTGAGGCCTGTGGCGTCCCAGGCCTTAGGCTTTGTGAGCCCCAGGCCTGGGGCAACCCAGCTCTTAGGTTTTGGGTGACCCAGGCCTCGGGCTACCCATCCCATAGGCTTTTGGAACCTCAAGCTCTGGGCGACCCAGCTCTTAGACTTAGCTACCCCTACTCCTGGCGTACCCCAGCCCTTAGGTTTAGGGAGACCCAGCCCTTAGGCTTAGGGAGCCCCAGGCCTGGGGCGCCCCAGCCCTTAGGCTTAGGGAGGCCCAGGCATGGGCCGCCCCAGCCCTTAGGCTTTGGGTGCCCCAAGCCTGGGGCGCCCCAGCTATTAGTCTCTGGGAGCCGCAATCCTGGAGCCCTCGAGCACATAGGCTTTGGGAGCACCAGGCATGGGGCGACCCAGCACTTAGGCTTAGGGACTCCCAGGCCTGGGGCGCCCCTGTCCTTAGGATTTGCGACCCCCAGGTATGGGGCACCCCAGCTCTTCGGCTTAGGGAGCCCCAGGCCTGAGGCGTCCCTGCCCTTAGGCTATGCGAGCCCCAGGCCTGGAGCGCCCCAGCCCTTATGCTTAGCGAGACCCAGGCCTGGGGAGCCCCAGCCTTTAGGCTATGGGAGGCCCAGGCCTGGGGCGCACCAGACCTTAGGCGTTGGGAGCCCCAGT
The DNA here is from genome assembly GCF_050624435.1 of Tenrec ecaudatus. Lineage (NCBI taxonomy): Eukaryota > Metazoa > Chordata > Mammalia > Afrosoricida > Tenrecidae > Tenrec > Tenrec ecaudatus. The sequence continues at coordinate 2,640,413 of NW_027457554.1, read as the reverse complement.
CCTGGGGCCCCCGAGCCCTTAGGCTTTGGGAGCCCAAGGCCTGGGGCGCCCCAGCCCATAGGCTTTGGGAGCCCCAGGCCAGGGGCATCCCAGCCCTTCAGCTCTGGGAGCCCCAATCCTGGGGCACCCCAGTCCTTATGCTTTGGGAGCTCCAGGCCTGGAGCGCCCCAGGCTTTGGGCTTAGGTAGCCCCAGGCTTGGGTCCTCCGAGCCCTTAGGCTTTGGGATCCCAATGACTGGGGCGACCCAGCTCTTAGGCTTTGGGATACCCAGGCCTGGGGAGCCCCAGCCTTAGGCTTTGGGAGCCCAGGCCTGGGGCGCCCCAGGCCTTAAGCTTTGGGAGCCCAAGGCCTGGGGCCTCCGAGCCCTTAGGCTTTGGGATCCCAATACCTGGGGCGACCCAGCCCTTAGGCTTTGGGAGACGCAAGCCTGGGCGCTCCTGTCCTTAGGTTTAGGGAGCCCAGGCCTGGGATGCCCACCCCTTAAGTTTTGGGAGCCCAAGGCCTGGGGTGCCCCAGCCCTTAGGCTTAGGCGGCCCCAGGTCTGGGGCGCCCCAGCCCTTAGGCTTAGGGATCCCCAGGCCTGAGGCACCCCAGCCCTTTTGCTTGGGAGCCCCAAAACTGGGGCGGCCCAGCCCTTAGAATTTGGGAGCCACAGGCCTGGGGCGCGCGAGCCCTTAGGTTTTGGGAAGCACTGGCCTGGAGCGCCCCAGCCCATAGGCTTTGGGAGCCCCAGGCTTGGGGCGCCCCTGCGCATAGGATTTGGGAGCCCCAGGCCTGCGGCGCCCTAACCCTTAGGCTTAGGGAGCCCCAGGCCTGGTGCGCCCCAGCGCTTAGGATTTGGGAGCCCCATGCCTGAGGCGCCCCAGCCCTTAAGCTTTGGGAGTCCCAGGCCTGGGGCACCTTTTCCTTTAGTGTTTGGGACCCCAGGCCTGGGGCACCCCAGTTCTTAGGCTTTGGGAGCCTGAGGCCTGTGCGCCCCAGGCTTTAGGCTTTGTGAGCCCCAGGCCTGGGGCAACCCAGCTCTTAAGCTTTGGGTGACCCAGGCCTCGGGCGCCCCAGCCCATAGGCTTTTGGAACCCCAAGCTCTGGGCGACCCAGCTCTTAGGCTTAGCAAGCCCAACTCCTGGCGCACCCCAGCCCTTAGGCTTAGGGAGCCACAGAACTGAGGACCCCAGCTCTTAGGCTTAGGGAGCCCAAGGCCTGGGGCGCCCCAGCCCTTAGGCTAAGGGACCCCCAGGCCTGGGGCGCCACAGCTCTTAGGCTTAGGGAGCCCCAAGCCTGCGGTGACCCAGCCCTTAGGATTAGGGAGCCCTAGCCCTGGGGTGACCCAGCCAGTAGGCTTAGGGAGTCCCAGGCCTGGGGCGCCCCAGCCCTTAGGCTTAGGGAGCCCCAGGCCTGGGGCGCCCCAGCCCTTAGGCTTTGGGAGCCTGTGGCCTGTGGCGCACCAGGCCTTAGGCTTTGGGAGCCCCAGGCCTGGGGCAACCCAGCTTTTAGGCTTTGGCTGACCCAGGCCTCGGGCGCCCCAGCCCTTAGGCTTTGGGAGCCTGAGGCCTGTGGCGCCCCAGGCCTTAGGCTTTGTGAGCCCCAGGCCTGGGGCAACCCAGCTCTTAGGCTTTGGGTGACACAGGCCTCGGGCGCCCCAGCCCATAGGCTTTTGGAACCCCAAGCTCTGGGCGACCCAGCTCTTAGACTTAGCTATCCCTAGTCCTGGCCTACCCCAGGCCTTAGGTTTAGGGAGCCCAAGCCCGTAGGCTTAGGGAGCCCCAGGCCTGGGGCGCCCCTGCCCTTAGGATTTGCGACCCCCAGGTATGGGGCACCCCAGCTCTTCGGCTTAGGGAGCCCCAGGCCTGAGGCGTCCCTGCCCTTAGGCTTTGGGAGCCCCAGGCCTGGGGCGCCCCAGCCCTTATGCTTAGCGAGACCCAGGCCTGGGGAGCCCCAGCCTTTAGGCTATGGGAGGCCCAGGCCTGGGGTGCACCAGACCTTAGGCGTTGGGAGCCCCAGTCCTGGGGCCCCCGAGCCCTTTGGCTTTGGGAGCCCAAGGCCTGGGGTGCCCCAGCACTTAGGCTTTGGGAGCCCCAGGCCAGGGGCATCCCAGGCCTTAAGCTCCGGGAGCCCCAATCCAGCGGCACCCCAGTCCTTAGGCTTTGGGAGCTCCAGGCCTGGAGCCCCCCAGACTTTGGGCTTAGGGAGCCCCAGGCCTGGGGCCTCCGAGCCCTTAGGCTTTGGGATCCCAATGCCTGGGCCGACCCATCACTTAGGCTTTGGGAGACCCAGGCCTGGGGCGCCCCAGCCCTTAGGCTTTGGGAGCCCAGGCCTGGGGTGCCCCAGGCCTTAAGCTTTGGGAGCCCAAGGCCTGGGGCCTCCGATCCCTTAGGCTTTGGGATCCCAATGCCTGGGGCGACCCAGCCCTTAGACTTTGGGAGACCCAAGCCTGGGGCACTCCTGTCCTTAGGCTTAGGGAGCCCAGGCCTGGCCCGCCCCAGCCCTTAAGTTTGGGAGCCCAAAGCCTGGGGGGCCCCAGCCCTTATGCTTTGGGGGCCCCAGGCCTTGGGCGCCCCAGCCCTTAGGCTTAGGGATCCCCAGGCCTGTGGCACCCCAGCCCTTTGGCTTGGGAGCCCCAAGCCTGGGGCGGCGCAGCCCTTAGTATTTGGGAGCCACAGGCCTGGGGCGTGCGAGCCCTTAGGTTTTGGGAAGCACTGGCCTGGAGCGCCCCAGCCCATAGGCTTTGGGAGCCCCAGGCTTGGGGCGCCCCTGCGCATAGGATTTGGGAGCCCCAGGCCTGCGGCTCCCCAACCCTTAGGCTTAGGGAGCCCCAGGCTTGGGGTGCCCCAGCACTTAGGGTTTTGGAGCCCAAGGCCTGGGGCGCCGCAACTCTTAGGCTTAGGTAGCCCCAACATGGCTCGCCCCAGCCCTTAGGCTTCGGGAGCCACAGAACTGAGGACCCCAGCTCTTAGGCTTAGGGAGCCCAAGGCCTGGGGCGCCCCAGCCCTTAGGCTATGGGAGCCCCAGGCCTGGGTCGCCCCAGCCCTTAGGCTTTTGGACCCCCAGGCCAAGGGCGCCCCAGCCCTTAGGCTTATATAGCCCCAGTCCTGGTGCACTCCAGCCCTTAGGATTACCGAGCCCCATGCTTGTGGAGCCCCAGCCCTTAGGCTTAGTGAGCACCATGCCTTGGGCGCCCCAGTTCATAGGCTTAGCTAGTCCCAGACTTGGAGCGCCACAGCTCTTAGGCTTAGGGAGCCCCAAGCCTTTGGCGACCCAGCCCTTAGGATTAGGGAGCCCTAGGCCTGGGGTGACCCAGCCAGTAGGCTTAGGGAGCTCCAGGCCTGGGGCCCCCCAGCCCTTAGGCTTAGGGAGCCCCAGGCCTGGGGCTCCCCAGGCCTTAGGCTTTGGGAGCCTGTGGCCTGTGGCGCCCCAGGCCTTAGGCTTTGGGAGCCCCAGGCCTGGGGCAACCCAGCTTTTAGGCTTTGGGTGACCCAGGCCTCGGGCGCCCCAGCCCTTAGGCTTTGGGAGCCTGAGGCCTGTGGCGCCCCAGGCCTTAGGCTTTGTGAGCCCCAGGCCTGGGGCAACCCAGCTTTTAGGCTTTGGGAGACCCAGGCCTCGGGCACCCCAGCCCATAGGATTTTGGAACCCCAAGCTCTGGGCGACCCAGCTCTTAGACTTAGCTAGCCCTAGTCCTGGCGTACCCCAGCCCTTAGGTTTAGGGAGCCCCAGACCTGAGGCGCCCCAGCCCTTAGGCTTAGGGAGGCCCAGGCATGGGGCGCCCCAGCCCTTAGGCTTAGGGAGGCCCAGGCATGGGCCGCCCCAGCCCTTAGGCTTTGGGTGCCCCATGCCTTGTGCGCCCCAGCCATTAGGCTCTGGGAGCCGCACTCCTGGAGCACTCGAGCACATAGACTTTGGGAGCACAAGGCATGGGGCGCCCCAGCACTTAGGCTTAGGGAGTCCCAGGCCTGGGGCGCCCCTGCCCTTAGGATTTGCGACCCCCAGGTATGGGGCACCCCAGCTCTTCGGCTTAGGGAGCCCCAGGCCTGAGGCGTCCCTTCCCTTAGGCTTTGGGAGCCCCAGGCCTGGGGTGCCCCAGCCCTTATGCTTAGCGAGACCCAGGCCTGAGGAGCCCCAGCCTTTAGGCTATGGGAGGCCCAGGCCTGGGGCGCACCAGACCTTAGGAGTTGGGAGCCCCAGTCCTGGGGCCCCCGAGCCCATAGGCTTTGGGAGACCCAAGCCTGGGGCGCCCCAGCCCTTAGGTTTTGGGAGCCCAGGCCTGGGGTGCCCCAGGCCTTAAGCTTTTGGAGCCCAAGGCCTGGGGCCTCCGAGCCCTTAGTCTTTGGGATCCCAATGCCTGGGGCGACCCAGCCCTTAGACTTTGGGAGACCCAAGCCTGGGGCGCTCCTGTCCTTAGGCTTAGGGAGCCCAGGCCTGGGCCGCCACAGCCCTTAAGCTTTGGGAGCCCAGAGCCTGGGGCGCCCCAGCCCTTATGCTTTGGGGGCCCCAGGCCTGGGGCGCCCCAGCCCTTAGGCTTAGGGATCCCCAGGCCTGTGGCACCCGAGCCTTTTGGCTTGGGAGCCCCAACCCTTGGGCGGCCCAGCCCTTAGGATTTGGGAGCCACAGGCCTGGGGCGCGCGAGCCCTTAGGTTTTGGGAAGCACTGGCCTGGAGCGCCCCAGCCCATAGGCTTTGGGAGCCCCAGGCTTGGGGCGCCCCTGCGCATAGGATTTGGGAGCCCCAGGCCTGCGGCGCCCTAACCCTTAGGCTTAGGGAGCCCCAGGCCTGGTGCGCCCCAGCGCTTAGGATTTGGGAGTCCCAGGCCTGGGGCACCTTTTCCTTTAGTGTTTGGGACCCCAGGCCTGGGGCACCCGAGTTCTTAGGCTTTGGGAGCCTGAGGCCTGTGCGACCCAGGTCTTAGGCTTTGGGAGCCTCAGGCCTGGGGAAACCCAGCTCTTAAGCTTTGGGTGACCCAGGCCTCGGGCGCCCCAGCCCATAGGCTTTTGAAACCCCACGTTCTGGGGGACCCAGCTCTTAGGCTTAGCTAGCCCAACTCCTGGCGCACCCCAGCCCTTAGGCTTAGGGAGCCCCAGTCCTTAGGCTTAGGGAGGCCCAGGCATGGGGCACCCCAGTCCTTAGGCTTTGGGATCCCCAAGCCTGGGGCGGCCCAGCCCTTGGGATTTGGTAGCCACATGCCTGGGGCGCCCCAGCCATTAGGCTCTGGGAGCCGCAGTCCTGGAGCACCCTAGCCCATAGGCTTTGGGAGCCCCAGGCTTGGAGAGCCCCAGCACTTAGGGTTTTGGAGCCCAAGGCCTTGGGCGCCCCAACCCTTAGGCTTAGGTAGCCCCAACATGGCTCGCCCCAGCCCTTAGGCTTCGGGAGCCACAGAACTGAGGACCCCAGCTCTTAGGATTAGGGAGCCCAAGGCCTGGGGCGCCCCAGCCCTTAGGCTAAGGGAGCCCCAGACCTGGGGCGCTCCAGCCCTTAAGCTTACGGAGCCCCAGGCCTGGGACGCCCCAGTTCATAGGGTTTTGGACCCCAGGCCAGGGGTGCCCCAGCCCTTAGGCTTATATAGCCCCAGTCCTGGTGTGCTCCAGCCCTTAGGATTACGGAGCCCCATGCTTGTGGAGCCCCAGCCCTTAGGCTTAGTGAGCACCATGTCTTGGGCGCCCCAGCTCATAGGCTTAGCTAGCCCCAGACTTGGAGCGCCACAGCTCTTAGGCTTAGGGAGCCCCAAGCCTGCGGCGACCCAGCCCTTAGGATTAGGGAGCCCTAGGCCTGGGGTGACCCAGCCAGTAGGCTTAGGGAGCCCCAGGCCTGGGGCGCCCCAGCCCTTAGGCTTAGGGAGCCCCAGGCCTGGGGTGCCCCAGCCCTTAGGCTTTGGGAGACCAAGGCCTGGGGCGCCCCAGGCCTTAGGCTTTGGGAGCCCCAGGCCTGGGGCAACCCAGCTTTTAGGCTTTGGGTGACCCTGGCCTCGGGCGCCCCAGCCCTTAGGCTTTGGGAGCCTGAGGCCTGTGGGGCCCCAGGCCTTAGGCTTTGTGAGCCCCAGGCCTGGGGCAACCCAGCACTTAGGCTTTGGGTGACCCAGGCCTCAGGCGCCCTAGCCCATAGGCTTTTGGAACCCGAAGCTCTGGGCGACCCAGCTCTTAGGCTTAGCTATCCCTAGTCCTGGCGTACCCCAGCCCTTAGGTTTAGGGAGCCCCAGGCCTTAGGCTTAGGGAGCCCCAGGCCTGCGGCGTCCCAGCCCTTAGGCTTAGGGAGGCCCAGGCATGGGCCGCCCCAGCCCTTAGGCTTTGGGTGCCCCAAGCCTGGGGCACCCCAGCCGTTAGGCTCTTGGAGCCGCACTCCTGGAGCACTCGAGCACATAGGCTTTTGGAACCCCAGGCATGGGGCGCCCCAGCACTTAGGCTTAGGGAGTCCCAGGCTTGGGGCGCCCTGCCCTTAGGATTTGCGACCCCCAAGTATGGGGCACCCCAGCTCTTCGGCTTAGGGAGCCCCAGGCCTGAGCCGTCCCTGCCCTTAAGTTTTGGGAGCCCCAGGCCTGGGGCGCCCCAGCCCTTATGCTTAGCGAGACCCAGGCCTGGGGAGCCCCAGCCTTTCGGCTATGGGAGGCCCAGGCCTGGGGCGCACCAGACCTTAGGCTTTGGGATCCCCAGCCTGGGACGGCCCAGCCCTTGGGATTTGGGAGCCACATGCCTGGGGCGCCCCAGCCATTAGGCTCTGGGAGCCGCAGTCCTGGAGCACCCTAGCCCATAGGCTTTGGGAGCCCCAGGCTTGGGGCGCCCCAGCACTTAGGGTTTTGGAGCCCAAGGCCTAGGGCGCCGCAACTCTTAGGCTTAGGTAGCCCCAACATGGCTCGCTCCAGCCCTTAGGCTTCGGGAGCCACAGAACTGAGGACCCCAGCTCTTAGGCTTAAGGAGCCCAAGGCCTGGGGCGCCCCAGCCCTTAGGCTAATGGAGCCCCAGGCCTGGGACGCCCCAGCCCTTAGGCTTTTGGACCCCCAGGCCAGGGGCGCCCCAGCCCTTAGGCTTATATAGCCCCAGTCCTGGTGCGCTCCAGCGCTTAGGATTACCGAGCCCCATGCTTGTGGAGCCCCAGCCCTTAGGCTTAGTGAGCACCATGCCTTGGGCGCCCCAGCTCATAGGCTTAGCAAGCCCCAGACTTGGAGCGCTACAGCTCTTAGGCTTAGGGAGCCCCAAGCCTTTGGCGACCCAGCCCTTAGGATTAGGGAGCCCTAGGCCTGGGGTGACCCAGCCAGTAGGCTTAGGGAGCCCCAGGCCTGGGGCAACCCAGCTTTTAGGCTTTGGGTGACCCAGGCATCGGGCGCCCCAGCCCTTAGGCTTTGGGAGCCTGAGGCCTGTGGCGCCCCAGGCCTTAGGCTTTGTGAGCCCCAGGCCTGGGGCAACCCAGCTCTTAGGCTTTGGGAGACCCAGGCCTCGGGAGCCCCAGCCCATAGGCTTTTGGAACACCAAGCTCTGGGCGACCCAGCTCTTAGACTTAGCTAGCCCTAGTCCTGGCGTACCCCAGCCCTTAGGTTTAGGGAGATCCAGCCCTTAGGCTTAGGGAGCCCCAGGCCTGGGGCGCCCCGCCCTTAGGCTTAGGGAGGCCCAGGCATGGGCCGCCTCAGCCCTTAGGCTTTGGGTGCCCCAAGCCTGGTGCGCCCCAGCCATTAGGCTCTGTAGCCGCAATCCTGGAGCACTCGAGCATATAGGCTTTGGGAGCACCAGGCTTGGGGCGCCCCAGCACTTAGACTTAGGGAGTCCCAGGCCTGGGGCGCCCATGCCCTTAGGATTTGCGACCCCCAGGTATGGGGCACCCCAGCTCTTCGGCTTAGGGAGCCCCAGGCCTGAGGCGTCCCTTCCCTTAGGCTTTGGGAGCCCCAGGCCTGGGGCGCCCCAGCCCTTATGCTTAGCGAGACCCAGGCCTGAGGAGCCCCAGTCTTTAGGCTATGGGAGGCCCAGGCCTGGGGCGCACCAGACCTTAGGCGTTGGGAGCCCCAGTCCTGGGGTCCCCGAGCCCTTAGGCTTTGGGAGCCCAAGGCCTGGGTTGCCCCATCCCTTAGGCTTTGGGAGCCCCAGGCCAGGGGCATCCCAGGCCTTAAGCTCTGGGAGCCCCAATCCTGGGGCACCCCAGTCCTTAGGCTTTGGGAGCTCCAGGCTGGGGCGCCCCAGGCTTTGGGCTTAGGGAGCCCCAGGCCTGGGGCCTCCGAGCCCTTAGGCTTTGGGATCCTAATGCCTGGTCCGACCCAGCACTTAGGCTTTGGGAGACCCAGGCCTTGGGTGCCCCAGGCCTTAAGCTTTGGGAGCCCAAGGCCTGGGGCCTCCGAGCCCTTAGGCTTTGGGATCCCAATGCTTGGGGCGACCCAGCCCTTAGGCTTTGGGAGACCCAAGCCTGGGGCGCTCCTGTCCTTAGGCTTAGGCAGCCCAGGCCTGGGCCGCCCCAGCCCTTAAGCTTTGGGAGCCCAAAGCCTGGGGCGCCCCAGCCCTTAGGCTTTGGGGGCCCCAGGCCTGGGGCGCCCCAGCCCTTAGGCTTAGGGATCCCCAGGCCTGTGGCACCCCAGCCCTTTGGCTTGGGAGCCCCAACCCTGGGGCAGCCCAGCCCTTAGGATTTGGGAGCCACAGGCCTGGGGCGCGCGAGCCCTTAGGTTTTGGGAAGCACTGGCCTGGAGCGCCCCAGCCCATAGGCTTTGGGAGCCCCAGGCTTGGGGCGCCCCTGCGCATAGGATTTGGGAGCCCCAGGCCTGCGGCGCCCTAACCTTTAGGCTTAGGGAGCCCCAGGCCTGGTGCGCCCCAGCGCTTAGGATTTGGGAGTCCCAGGCCTGGGGCACCTTTTCCTTTAGTGTTTGGGACCCAAGGCCTGGGGCACCCCAGTTCTTAGGCTTTGGGAGCCTGAGGCCTATGCGCCCCAGGCCTTAGGCTTTGGGAGCCCCAGGCCTGGGGCAACCCAGCTCTTAGGCTTTGGGTGACCCAGGCCTCGGGCGCCCCAACCCATAGGCTTTTGGAACCCCAAGCTCTGGGCGACCCAGCTCTTAAGCTTAGCTAGCCCAACTCCTGGCGCACCCCAGCCCTTAGAATTAGGGAGCCCCTGTCCTTAGGCTTAGGGAGGCCCAGGCATGGAGCGCCACAGCCCTTAGGCTTTGGGATCCCCAAGCCTGGGGCGGCCCAGCCCTTGGGATTTGGTAGCCACATGCCTGGGGCGCCCCAGCCATTAGGCTCTGGGAGCCGCAGTCCTGGAGCACCCTAGCCCATAGGCTTTGGGAGCCCCAGGCTTGGGGTGCCCCAGCACTTAGGGTTTTGGAGCCCAAGGCCTGGGGCGCCACAACCCTTAGGCTTAGGTAGCCCCAACATGGCTCGCCCCAGCCCTTAGGCTTCGGGAGCCACAGAACTGAGGACCCCAGCTCTTAGGCTTAGGGAGCCCAAGGCCAGGGGCGCCCCAGCCCTTAAGCTTAGGGTGCCCCAGGCCTGGGGCGACCGAGCCCTTAAGCTTACGGAGCCCCAGGCCTGGGAAGCCCCAGCCCTTAGGCTTTTGGACCCCCAGGCCAGGGGCGCCCAAGCCCTTAGGCTTATATAGCCCCAGTCCTGGTGCGCTCCAGCCCTTAGGATTACGGAGCCCCATGCTTGTGGAGCCCCAGCCCTTAGGCTCAGTGAGCACCATGCCTTGGGCGCCCCAGCTCATAGGCTTAGCTAGCCCCAGACTTGGAGCGCCACAGCTCTTAGGCTTAGGGAGCGCCAAGCCTGCGGCGACCCAGCCCTTAGGATTAGGGAGCCCTAGGCATGGGATGACCCAGCCAGTAGGCTTAGGGAGCCCCAGGCCTGGGGCGCCCCTGCCCTTAGGCTTAGGGAGCCCCAGGCCTGGGGCGCGCCAGCCCTTAGGCTTTGGGAGACCAAGGCCTGGGGCGCCCCAGGCCTTAGGCTTTGGGAGCCCCAGGGCAGGGGCATCCCAGCCCTTCAGCTCTGGGAGCACCAATCCTGGGGCACCCCAGTCCTTAGGCTTTGGGTGCTCCAGGCCTGGAGCGCCCCAGCCTTTGGGCTTAGGGAGCTCCAGGCCTGGGGCCTCTGAGCCTTTAGGTTTTGGGATCCCAATGCCTGGGGCGCCCCTGCCCTTAGGCTTTGGGAGACCAGGCCTGGGGCGCCCCAGGCCTTAAGCTTTGGGAGCCCAAGGCCTGGGGCCTCCGAGCCCTTAGCCTTTGGGATCCCAATGCCTGGGGCGACCCAAACCTTAGGCTTTGGGAGACCCAGGCCTGGGGCGCTCCTTTCCTTAGACTTAGGGAGCCTGTGGCCTGTGGCGCCCCAGGCCTTAGGCTTTGGGAGCCCCAGGCCTGGGGCAACCCAGCTTTTAGGTTTTGGGTGACCCAGGCCTCAGGCGCCCCAGCCCTTAAGCTTTGGGAGCCTGAGGCCTGTGGGGCCCCAGGCCTTAGGATTTGTGAGCCCCAGGCCTGGGTCACCCCAGCTCTTCGGCTTTGGGTGACCCAGGACTCGGACGCCCCAGCCCATAGGCTTTTGGAACCCCAAGCTCTGGGCGACCCAGCTCTTAGGCTTAGCTAGCCCTAGTCCTGGCGTACCCCAGCCCTTAGGTTTAGGGAGCACCAGCCCTTAGGCTTAGGGAGCTCCAGGCCTGGGGCGCCCCAGCCCTTAGGCTTAGGGAGGCCCAGGCCTGGGGCGCACCAGACCTGTGGCGTTGGGAGCCCCAGTCCTGGGGCCACCGAGCCCTTAGGGTTTAGGAGCCCAAGGCCTGGGGCGCACCAGCCCTTAGGCTTTGGGGGCCGTAAGCCTGGGGCGCCCCAGCCCTTAGGCTTAGGGATCCCCAGGCCTGTGGTACCCCAGCCCTTTGGCCTGGGAACTCCAAGCCTGGGGCGGCCCAACCCTTAGGATTTGGGAGCCACAGGCCTGGGGCGCGCGAGCCCTTAGGTTTTGGGAACCACTGGCTTGGAACGCCCCAGCCCATAGGCTTTGGGAGCCCCAGGCTTGGGGCGCCCCTGCGCATAGGCTTTGGGTGCCTCAGGCCTGCGGCGCCCTAACCCTTAGGCTTAGGTAGCCCCAGGCCTGGGGCGCCCCAGCCCTTAGGATTTGGGAGCCCCAAGCCTGGGGCGCCCCAGCCCTTAAGCTTTGGGAGTCCCAGGCCTGGGGCACCTTTTCCTTTAGTGTTTGAGACCCCAGGCCTGGGGCACCCCAGTTCTTATGCTTTGGGAGCCCCAGGCCTGGGGCGCCCCAGCCGTTAAGCTTACGGAGCTCCAGGCCTGGGGCGCCCCAGCCCTTAGGCTTAGGAAGCCCCAGGCCTGGGGCGCCGCAGCCCTTAGACTTTGGGAGCCCCAGGCCAGGGGCGAACCAGCATATATGCTTTGGGAGCCCCAGTTCTGGAGCGCACCAGACCTTAGTCTTTGGGACCCCAGGCTGTGGCACCCCAGTCCTTAGGCTTTGGGAGCCCCAGGCCTCGGGCGCCCCAGCCCTTAAATTTACGGAGACCCAGGCCTGGGGCACCCAGCCCTTAAGCTTACGGAGCCCCAGGCCTGTGGCACCCCAGCCCTTAGGCTTTTGGACCCCGGCCAGGGGCGCCGCAGCCCTTAGGCTTATATAGCCCCAGTCCTGGTGTGCTCCAGCCCTTAGGATTACGGAGCCCCATGCTTGTGGAGCCCCAGCCCTTAGGCTTAGTGAGCACCATGCCTTGGGCGCCCCAGCTCATAGGCTTAGCTAGCCCCAGACTTGGCGCGCCCCAGCCCTTAGGCTTAGGGAGCCCCAGGCCTGCGGTGGCCCAGCACTTAGGATTAGGGAGCCCTAGGCCTGGGGTGACCCATCCCTTAGGCTTAGGGAGCCCCAGGCCTGGGGTGCCCCAGCCCTTAGGCTTTGGGTGACCCAGGCCTCGGGCGCCCCAGCCCTTAGGCTTTTGGAACCCGAAGATCTGGGCGACCTAGCTCTTAGGCTTAGCTAGCCCTAGTCCTGGCGCACCACAGCCCTTAGGCTTAGGGAGCCCCAGCCCTTAGGTTTAGGCAGCCCCAGGCCTGGCGCGCCCCAGCCCTTAGGCTTTGGGAGCCCCAAGCCTGGGGCGGCCCAGCCCTAAGGATTTGGGAGCCACATGCCTGGGGCGCCCCAGCCATTAGCCTCTGGGTGCCGTAGTCCTGGAGCACCCCAGCCCATAGGCTTTGGGAGCCCCAGGCCTGGTGCGCCCAAGCACTTAGGGTTTTGAAGCCCCAGGCCTGGGGCCCCCCATCACTTAGGCTTAGCTAGCCCCAACCTGGCGCGGCCCAGCCCATAGGCTTTGGGAGCCCAAGGCCTGGGGCGCCCCAGCCCTTAGGCTTAGGGTGCCCCAGGCCTGGGGCGCCCCAGCCCTTAAGCTTAGGGAGCCCCAGGCCTGAGGCGTCTCTGCCCTTAGGCTTTGGGAGCCCCAGGCCTGGGGCGCCCCTGCCCTTAGGCTTTTGGAGCCCAGGCCTGGGGCGCCCCAGGCCTTAAGCTTTGGCAGCCTAAGGCTTGGGGCCTCCGAGCCCTTAGGCTTTGGGATCCCAATGCCTGCGGCGACCCAACCCTTAGGCTTTGGGAGACCCAAGCCTGGGGCGCTCCTGTCCTTAGGCTTGGGGAGCCCAGGCCTGGGGCGCCCCAGCCCTTAGGCTTTGGGGGCCCCAGACCTGGGGCGCCCCAGCCCTTAGGCTTAGGGATCCCCAGGCCTGTGGCATCCAGCCCTTTGGCTTGGGAGCCCCAACCAGGAGCCGGCCCAGCCCTTAGGATTTGGGAGCCACATGCCTGGGGCGCGGGAGCCCTTAGGTTTTGGGAAGCACTGGCCTGGAGCGCCCCAGCCCATAGGCTTTGGGAGCCCCAGGCTTGGGGCGCCCCTGCGCATAGGATTTGGGAGCCCCAGGCCTGCGGCGCCCTATCCCTTAGGCTTAGGGAGCCCCATGCCTGGGGCGCCCCAGCCCTTAAGCTTTGGGATCCCGAAGCCTGGGGCGGCACAGCCCTTGGGATTTTAGCTTTTAGGCTTTGGTTGACCCAGGCCTCGGGCGCCCCAGCCCTTAGGCTTTGTGAGCCCCAGGCCTGGGGCAACCCAGCTCTTAGGCTTTGGGTGACCCAGGCCTCGGGCGCCCCAGCCCATAGGCTTTTGGAACCCCAAGCTCTGGGCGACCCAGCTCTTAGGCTTAGCTAGCCCTAGTCCTGGCGTACCCCAGCCCTTAGGTTTAGGGAGCCCCAGCCCTTAGGCTTAGGGAGCCCCAAGCCTGGGGCACCCCAGCCGTTAGGCTCTGGGAGCCGCACTCCTAGAGCACTCGATCACATAGGCTTTGGGAACCCCGGCATGGGGCGCCCCAGCACTTAGGCTTAGGGAGTCCCAGGCCTGGGGCGTACCTGCCCTTAGGATTTGCGACCCCCAAGTATGGGGCACCCCAGCTCTTCGGCTTAGGGAGCCCCAGGCCTGAGGTGTCCCTGCCCTTAGGCTTTGGGAGCCCCAGGCCTGGGGCGCCCCAGCCCTTATGCTTAGCGAGACCCAGGCCTGGGGAACCCCAGCCTTTAGGCTATGGGAGGCCCAGGCCTGGGGCGCACCAGACCTTAGTCGTTGGGAGCCCCAGTCCTGGGGCCCCTGAACCATTAGGCTTTGGGAGCCCAAGGCCTGGGGCGCCCCAGCCCTTAGGTTTTGGGAGCCCCAGGCCAGGGGCATCCCAGCCCTTCAGCTCTGGGAGCCCCAATCATGGGGCACCCCAGTCCTTAGTCTTTGGGAGCTCCATGCCTGGAGCGCCCCAGGCTTTGGGCTTAGGGAGCCCCAGGCCTGGGGCCTACGTGCCCTTAGGCTTTGGGATCCCAATGCCTGGGCCAACCCAGCCCTTAGGCTTTGGGAGACCCAGGCCTGGGGCGCCCCAGCCCTTAGGCTTTGGGAGCCCAGGCCTGGGGTGCCCCAGGACTTAAGTTTTGGGAGCCCTAGGCCTGGGGCCTCCGAGCCCTGAGGCTTTGGGATCCCAATGCCTGCGGCGACCCAGCCCTTAGGCTTTGGGAGACCCAAGCCTGGGGCGCTCCTGTCCTTAGGCTTAGGGAGCCCAGGCCTGGGCCGCCTCAGTCTTAAGCTTTGGGAACCCAAAGCCTGGGGCGCCCCAGCCCTTAGGCTTTGTGGGCCCCAGGCCTGGTGTGCCCCAGCCCTTAGGCTTAGGGATCCCCAGGCCTGTGGCACCCCAGCCCTTTGGCTTGGGAGCCCCAACCCTGGGGCGGCTAACCCTTAGGATTTGGGAGCCACAGGCCTGGGGCGCGCGAGCCCTTAGGTTTTGGGAAGCACTGGCCTGGAGCGCCCCAGCCCATAGGCTTTGGGAGCCAAAGGCTTGGGGCGCCCCTGCGCATAGGATTTGGGAGCCCCAGGCCTGGGGCGCCCTAACACTTAGGCTTAGGGAGCCCCAGGCCAGGTGCGCCCCAGCGCTTAGGATTTGGTAGTCCCAGGCCTGGGGCACCTTTTCCTTTAGTGTTTGGGACCCCAGGCCTGGGGCACCCCAGTTCTTAGGCTTTGGGAGCCTGAGGCCTGTGCGCCCCAGGCCTTAGGCTTTGGGAGCCCCAGGCCTGAGGCTACCCAGCTCTTAGGCTTTGGGTGACCCAGGCCTCGGGCGCCCCAGCCCATAGGCTTTTGGAACCCCAAGGTGTGGGCGACCCAGCTCTTAGGCTTAGCTAGCCCAACTCCTGGCGCACCCCAGCCCTTAGGCTTCGGGAGCCCCAGTCCTTAGGCTTAGGGAGGCCCAGGCATGGGGCGCCCCAGCCCTTAGGCTTTGGGATCCCAAAGCCTGGGGCGGCCCAGCCCTTGGGATTTGGGAGCCACATGCCTGGGGCGCCCCAGCCATTAGGCTCTGGGTGCCGCAGTCCTGGAGCACCCTAGCCCATAGGCTTTGGGAGCCCCAGGCTCGGGGCGCCCCAGCACTTAGGGTTTAGGAGCCCAAGGGCTGGGGCGCCCCAACCCTTAGGCTTAGGTAGCCCCAACATGACTCGCCCCAGCCCTTAGGCTTCGGGAGCCACAGAACTGAGGACCCCAGCTCTTAGGCTTAGGGAGCCCAAGGCCTGGGGCGCCCCAGCCCTTAAGCTTACGGAGCCCCAGGCCTGGGACGCCCCAGCCCTTAGGCTTTTGGACCCCCAGGCCAGGGGCGCCCCAGCCCTTGGTCTTATATAGCCCCAGTCCTGGTGCGTCCCGCCCTTTGGATTACGGAGCCCCATGCTTGTGGAGCCCCAGCCCTTAGCCTTAGTGAGCACCATGCCTTGGGCGCCCCAGCTCATAGGCTTAGCTAGCCCCAGACTTGGAGCGCCACAGCTCTTTGGCTTAGGGAGCCCCAAGCCTGTGGCGACCCAGCCCTTAGGATTAGGGAGCCCTAGGCCTGGGGTGACACAGCCAGTAGGCTTAGGGAGCCCCAGGCCTGGGGCGCCCCAGCCCTTAGGCTTAGGGAGCCCCAGGCCTGGGGCGCCCCAGTCCTTTGGCTTAGGGAGCCCCAGACCTGGGGCGCCCCAGCCCTTAGGTTTTGGGAGCCTGTGGCCTGTGGCGCCCCAGGCCTTAGGCTTTGTGAGCCCCAGGCCTGTGGCAACCCAGCTCTTAGGCTTTGGGTGACCCAGGCCTCGGGCGCCCCAGCCCTTAGGCTTTTGGAACCCCAAGCTCTGGGCGACCCAGCTCTTAGGCTTAGCTAGCCCTACTCCTGGCGTACCCCAGCCCTTAGGTTTAGCGAGCCCCAGCCCTTAGGCTTAAGGAGCCCCAGGCCTGGGGCGCCCCAGCCCTTAGGCTTATTGAGGCCCAGGCCTGGAGCGCCCCAGCCCTTAGGCTTTGGGTGCCCCAAGCCTGGGGCGCCCCAGCCGTTAGGCTCTGGGAGCCGCACTCCTGGAACACTCGAGCACATAGGCTTTGGGAGCACCAGGCATGGGGCGCCCCAGCACTTAGGCCTAGGGTGTCCCAGGCCTGGGGCGCCCCTGCCCTTAGGATTTGAGACCCCCAGGTATGGGGCACCCCAGCTCTTCGGCTTAGGGAGCCCCAGGCCTGAGGTGTCCCTGCCCTTAGGCTTTGGGAGCCCCAGGCCTGGGGCGCCCCAGCCCTTATGCTTAGCGAGACCCAGGCCTGGGGAGCCCCAGCCTTTAGGCTATGGGAGGCCCAGGCCTGGGGCGCCCCAGCCCTTAGGCTTTGGGGGCCGTAAGCCTAAGGCGCCCCAGCCCTTAGGCTTTGGGAGCCGTAAGCCTGGGGCGCCCCAGCCCTTAGGCTTAGGGATCCCCAGGCCTGTGGTACCCCAGCCCTTTGGCCTGGGAGCTCCAAGCCTGGGGCGGCCCAGCCCTTAGGATTTGGGAGCCACAGGCCTGGGGCGCGCGAGCCCTTAGGTTTTGGGAACCACTGGCCTGGAGCGCCCCAGCCCATAGGCTTTGGGAGCCCCATGCTTGGGGCGCCCCTGCGCATAGGCTTTGGGTGCCCCAGGCCTGCGGCGCCCTAACCCTAAGGCTTAGGGAGCCCCAGGCCTGGGGCGCCCCAGCCCTTAGGATTTGGGAGCCCCAAGCCTGGGGCGCCCCAGCCCTTAAGCTTTGGGAGTCCCAGGCCTGGGGCACCTTTTCCTTTAGTGTTTGGGACCCCAGGCCTGGAGCACCCCAGTTCTTATGCTTTGGGAGACCCAGGCCTGGGGCGCCCCAGCCGTTAAGCTTACGTAGCCCCAGGCCTGGGGCGCCCCAGCCCTTAGGCTTAGGAAGCCCCAGGCCTGGGGCGCCACAGCCCTTAGGCTTTGGGAGTCCCAGGCCAGGGGCGACCCAGCATATATGCTTTGGGAGCCCCAGTTCTGGAGCGCACCAGACCTTGGTCTTTGGGACCCCAGGCCTGTGGCACCCCAGTCCTTAGGCTTTGGGAGCCCCAGGCCTTGGGTGCCCCAGCCCGTAAGTTTACGGAGCCCCAGGCCTGGGGCACCCAGCCCTTAAGCTTACGGAGCCCCATCCCTTGGCGCCCCAGCCCTTAGGCTTTTGGACCCCCAGGCCAGGGGCGCCGCAGCCCTTAGGCTTATATAGCCCCAGTCCTGGTGCGCTCCAGCCCTTAGGATTACGGAACCCCATGCTTGTGGAGCCCCAGCCCTTAGGCTTAGTGAGCACCAGGCCTTGGGCGCCCAGCCAATAGGCTTAGCTAGCCCCAGACTTGGCGCGCCCCAGCCCTTAGGCTTAGGGAGCCCCAGGCCTGCGGCGACCCAGCCCTTAGGCTTAGGGAGCCCCAGGCCTGGGGCAACCCAGCTCTTAAGCTTTGGGTGACCCAGGCCTCGGGCGCCCCAGCCCTTAGGCTTTTGGAACCCCAAGATCTGGACGCCCTAGCTAGGCTTAGCTAGCCCTAGTCCTGGCGCACCACAGCCCTTAGGCTTAGGGAGCCCCAGCCCTTAGGTTTAGGCAGCCCCAGGCCTGGGGCGCCCCAACCCTTAGGCTGGGGAGCCCCAAGCTTGGGGCAGCCCAGCCCTAAGGATTTGGGAACCACGTGCCTGGGGCGCCCCAGCCATTAGCCTCTGGGTGCCGTAGTCCTGGAGCACCCCAGCCCATAGGCTTTGGGAGCCCCAGGCCTGGTGCGCCCCAGCACTTAGTGTTTTGGAGCCCCAGGCCTGGGGCGCCCCATCCCTTAGGCTTAGCTAGCCCCAACTTGGCGCGCCCCAGCCCTTAGGCTTAGGGAGTCACAGGACTGAGGCGACCCAGCCCTTAGGCTTAGGGAGCCCCAGGCCTGGGTTGCCCCAGCCCTTAAGCTTAGGGAGCCCCAGGCCTGGGGCTCCCCTGCCCATAGGCTTTGGGAGCCCAAGGCCTGGGGCGCCCCAGCCCTTAGGCTTAGGGTGCCCCAGGCCTGGGGCGCCCCAGCCCTTAAGCTTAGGGAGGCCCAGGCCTGAGGCGTCACTGCCCTTAGGCTTTGGGAGCCCCAGGCCTGGGGCGCCCCAGCCCTTAGGCTTAGGGTGCCCCAGGCCAGGGGCGCCCCAGCCTTTAAGCTTAGGGAGCCCCAGGCCTGGGGTGCCCCAGGCCTTACGCTTTGGGAGCCCCAGGCCTGGGTCGCCCCAGCCCTTAGGCTATTGGAGGCCCAGGCCTGGGCGCACCAGTCCTTAGGCGTTGGGAGCCCCAGGCCTGGGGCGCCCCAGCCCTTGGGCTTTGGGAGCCCCAGTCCTGGGTCGGCCGAGCCCTTAGGCTTTGGGAGCCCAAGGCCTGGGGCGCCCCCGCCCTTAGGCTTTGGGAGCTCCAGGCCTGGGGCGTCCCAGCCCTTAAGCTCTGGGAGCCTCAAGCCTGGGGCACCCCAGTCCTTAGGATTTGGGAGCCCCAGGCCTGGAGCGCCCCAGCCCTTAGGCTTTGGGACCCCAGTCCTGGGGCACCCCAGTCCTTAGGATTAGGAAGCTCCAATGCTGGGGCGCCGCAGTCCTTAGGCTTTGGGAGCCCCAGGCCAGTGGCGCCCCAGCACATAGGCTTTGGGAGCCCCAGGTCTGGGGCGCACCAGCCATTAGGCTTTGGGATCCCAAGGCCTGGGAAGCCCTAGCCCTTAGGCTCTGGGAGTCCAAACCTGGGGCGCCCCAGTCCTTAGGCTTTGGGAGCCCAGGCCGGGAGGCCCCCAGCCTTTAGACTTTAGTAGCTCCAGGCCTGGGGCACACCAGCCCTTAGGCTTAGGGAGCCCCAGGCCTGAGGTACCCCAGCCCTTAGGTTTAGGGAGCCCCAGTCCTGGGGCGCCCCAGCCCTTAGGCTTTGGGAGCCCCAGGCCTAGGGCAGCCCAGCCCTTAGGCTTTGGGAGCCACAGGCCTGGAGTGCCCCAGCCCATAAGCTTTGGGAGCCACAGGCCTGGGACGCCCCAGCCCATAGGCTTTGGGAGCCCCAGGCCTGCGGCGTCCAAACCCTTAGGCTTAGGGAGCCGCAGGCCTGGGGCGCCCCAGCGCTTAGGATTTGGGAGCCCCAAGCCTGGGCCGCCCCAGCCCTTAAGATTTGGGAACCCCAGGCCTGAGGCGCCCCAGCACTTAGTCTTTGGGAGTTCTAGGCCTGGGGCGACCCTGCCCTTAAGCTTAGGGAGCCCCAGGCATGGGGCGCGCCAGCCCTTAGGCTTAGGGAGCCCCAGGCCTGGGGCGTCCCATCCCTTAGGCTTAGGGAGCCTCAACCTGGGGCGCCCAGCCCTTAGGTTTAGGGATCCCCAGGCCTGTGGCACCCCAGCACTTAGGCTTGGGAGCCCCAAACCTGTGGCGGCTCAGCCCTTAGGATTTGGGAGCCCCAAGCCTGGGGCGGCTCAGGCCTTCGGACTTGGGAGGCACAGGCCTGGGGCACCCCAGCACTTAGGCTTTGGGAGCTACAGGCCTGGAGCGCCCCAACCCATAGGCTTTGGGAGCCCAGGGCCTGCGGTGCCCCAACCCTTAGGCTTTGGGAGCCCCAGGCCAGGGGCGCCCCAGCGCTTAGGATTTGAGAGCCCCAACCCTGGGGCACCACAGCCCTTAAGCTTTGGGAGGCAAAGGGCTGGGGCGCCCCAGCACTTAGGCTTTGGGAGCCCCAGGCCTGGGGCGCCCCAGCACTTAGGGTTTTGGAGCCCCAGGCCTGGGGCGCCCCAGCCCTTAGGCTTAGCTAGCCCCAACCTGGCGCACCCCAGCCCTTAGGCTTAGGGAGCCACAGACCTGAGGTGCCCCAGCTCTTAGGCTTAGAGAGCCCCAGGCGTGGAGCGCCCCAGCCATTAGGCTTACGGAGCCCCAGGCCTGGGGCGCCCCAGCCCTTAAGCTTAGGGAGCCCCAGGCCTGGGGAGCTCCTGCCCTTAGGCTTTGCGACCCCCAGGCTTGGGGCACCCCAGCCCTTAGGCTTAGTGAGCCCCAGGCCTGAGGTGCCTCAGCCCTTAGGTTTAGGTAGCCCCAGGCCTGGGGCGCCCCAGCCGTTAGGCTTAGGGAGCCTCAGGCATGGGGCGCGCCAGCCCTTGGGCTTAGGGAGCCCCAGGCCTGCGGTGTCCCAGCCCTTAGGCTTAGGGAGCCCCAGGCCTGGGATTCCCTAGCCTTTAGGCTTATGGAAATCCAGGCCTAGGGCGCCCCATCCCTTAGGCCTAGGGAGCCCCAACCTGGGGCGGCCCAGCCCTTAGGTTTAGGGATCGCCAGGCCTGTAGCACCCCAGCCCTTAGGCTTTGGGAGCCCCAAGCCTTGGGCGGCCCAGCCCTTAGGATTTGGGAGCCACAGGCCTGGGGAGCCCCAGCCCTTAGGCTTTGGGAGCTACAGGCCTGGGGCACGCCAGCTCATAGGCTTTGGGAGCCCGAGGGCTGTGGCGCCCCAACCCTTAGGCTTAGGAAGCCCCAGGCCTGGGTACCCACAGTCCTTAGGCTTTGGGAGCCCCAAGCCAGGGGCGCCCCAGCACATAGGCTTTGGGAGCCCCAGGTCTGGGGCGCACAAGCCCTTAGGCTTTGGGATCCCAAGGCATTGGAAGCCCCAGCCCTTAGGCTCTTGGAGTCCCAAGCCTGGGGCGCCCCAGTCCTTAGGTTTTGGGAGCCCCAGGCCTGAGGTACCCCAGCCCTTAGGTTTAGGGAGCCCCAGGCCTGGGGCGCCCCAGCCCTTAGGCTTAGGGAGCCGCAGGCATGAGGCACGCCAGCCCTTAGGCTTAGGGATCCCCAGGCCTGGGGTGCCCCAGCCCTTAGGCTTAGGGAGCCCCAGGCATGAGGCGCGCCAGCCCTAAGGCTTAGGGAGCCCCAGGCCTGGGGCGCCCCATCCCTTAGGCCTAGGGAGCCCCAACCTGGGGCGGCCTAGCCCTTTGGCTTAGGGATCGCCAGGCCTGGAGCACCCCAGCCCTTAGGCTTTAGGAGCCCCAATCCTTGGGCGGCCCAGCCCTTAGGATTTGGGATCCACAGGCCTGGGGCGCCCCAGCCCTTAGGCTTTGGGAGCCACAGGCCTGGGGCACCCCAGCACATAGGCTTTGGGATACCCAGGTCTGGTGCACCCCAGTCCTTAGGCTTAGGGAGCCCCAGGCCTGGGGCGCCCCAGCCCTTAGGCTTATATAGCCCCAGTCCTGGCGCGCCCCAGCCCTAAGGCTTAGTGAGCCCCAGCTCTGGCGCACCCCAGCCCTTAGGCTTAGTGAGCCCCTGGCCTGGGGCGCCCCAGCCCATAGGCTTAGCTAACCCCAGACTTGGCGCGCCCAACCCTTAGGCTTAGGGAGCCACAGGCCGGCGGCGACCCAGCCCTTAGGATTAGGGAGCCCCAGGCCTGGGGTAACCCAGCCCTTAGGCTTAGGGAGCCCCAGGCCTGGGGCGCCCCAGCCCTTAGGCTTAGGGAGCCCCACGCCTTGGGCGCCCCAGCCCTTAGGCTTTGGGAGCCCGAGCCCTGGGGCGCCCCAGGCCTTTGGCTTTGGGAGCCCCAGGCCTGGGGCAACCCAGCTCTTAGACTTTGGGAGACCCAGCCTCGGGCGCCACAGCCCATAGGCTTTTGGAAGCCCAAGCTTGGGGCGACCCATCTCTTAGGCTTAGCTAGCCCTAGTCCTGGGGCATCCCAGGCCTTAGGCTTAGGGAGCCCCAGGCCTGGGGTGCCCCAGCCCTTAGGCTTAGGAAGGCCCAGGCATGGGGCACCCCAGCCCTTAGGCTTTGGGAGCCCCAAGCCTGGGTGGCCCAGCCTTTAGGATTTGGGAGCCACATGCCTGGGGCTCTCCAGGCAATAGGCTCTGGGAGACGCAGTCCTGGAGGGCCCCAGCCCATAGGCTTAAGGAGCCCCAGGCCTGGGGCGGCCCAGCACTTTGGGTTTTGGAGCCCCAGGCCTGGGGAGCCCCAGCCCTTAGGCTATGGGAGCCCCAGGCCTGGGGCGACCCAGCACTTATTATATGGGAGGCCCAGGCCTGGGGCGCACCAGCCCTTAGGCTTAGGGAGCCACACGCTTTAGGCGCCCCAGCTCTTAGGCTTTGGGAGCCCCAGGCCTGGGATACCTCAGCCTTTAGGCTTAGGGAAATCCAGGCCTGGGGCGCCCCATCTTTTAGGCCTAGGGAGCCCCAACCTGGGGCGGCCCAGCCCTTAGGCTTAGGGATCCCCAGGCCTGTGGCTACCCAGCCCTTAGGATTAGGGAGCCCTAGGACTGGGGCGCCCCTCCCCTTAGGTTTGGGAGCCGCAGGGCTGGGGTGCCCAAGCCATTAGGCTTAGGGAGGCCCAGGCCTGGGGCACCCCAGCCCTTAGGCTTTGGGAGCCCGAGGCCTGGGGCGCCCCAGGCCTTAGGCTTTGGGAGCCCCAGGCCTGGGGCAACCCAGCTCTTAGACTTTGGGAGACCCAGCCTCGGGCGCCACAGCCCATAGGCTTTTGGAACCCCAAGCTTGGGGCGACCCAGCTCTTAGGCTTAGCTAGCCCTAGTCCTGGGGCATCCCAGGCCTTAGGCTTAGGGAGCCCCAGGCCTGGGGTGCCCCAGCCCTTAGGCTTAGGAAGGCCCAGGCATGGGGCACCCCAGCCCTTAGGCTTTGGGAGCCCCAAGCCTGGGTGGCCCAGCCTTTAGGATTTGGGAGCCACATGCCTGGGGCTCTCCAGGCAATAGGCTCTGGGAGCCGCAGTCCTGGAGGACCCCAGCCCATAGGCTTAAGGATCCCCAGGCCTGGGGCGCCCCAGCACTTAGGGTTTTGGAGCCCCAGGCCTGGGGAGCCCCAGCCCTTAGGCTATGGGAGCCCCAGGCCTGGGGCGACCCAGCACTTATTATATGGGAGGCCCAGGCCTGGGGCGCACCAGCCCTTAGGCTTAGGGAGCCACAGGCTTTAGGCGCCCCAGCTCTTAGGCTTTGGGAGCCCCAGGCCTGGGATACCTCAGCCTTTAGGCTTAGGGAAATCCAGGCCTGGGGCGCCCCATCTTTTAGGCCTAGGGAGCCCCAACCTGGGGCGGCCCAGCCCTTAGGCTTAGGGATCCCCAGGCCTGTGGCTACCCAGCCCTTAGGATTAGGGAGCCCTAGGACTGGGGCGCCCCTGCCCTTAGGCTTTGGGAGCCGCAGGGCTGGGGTGCCCAAGCCATTAGGCTTAGGGAGCCCCAGGCCTGGGGCGCCCCCGGCCTTTGGCGTTTGGAGTCCCAGGCCTCGGCCACCCCAGCCCTTCAGCTTAGGGAGCCCCAGGCTTGTGGCGCCCCAGCTCTTAGGCTTAGGGAGCGCCAACATGGGGCACTCCAGCCCTTAGGCTTTGGGAACCCCAGGTCTGGGATGCACCAACCCTTAGACTGTGGGACCCCATGCCTGGGGCACCCCAGTCCTTAGGCTTTGGGAGCTCGAGGCCTGGGGCGCCCCAGCTCTTAAGCTTACAGAGCCCCAGGCCTGGGGCGCCGCAGCCCTTAGGGATTGGGAGCCCCAGGCCTGGGGCAACCAAGCCCATAGGCTTTGGGAGCCCCAGGTCTGGAGCACCCCAATCCTTAGGCTTAGGGAGCCCCAGGCCTGGGGCGCCCCAGCCCTTAGGCTTTTGGACCTCCAGGCCAGGGGAGCCCCTGCCCTTTGCTTGGATAGCCCCAGGCCTCGAGCGCCCCAGCCCATAGGCTTTTGGAACCCCAAGCTCTGGGCGACCCAGCTCTAAGGCTTAGCTAGCCCAACTCCTGGCGCACCCCAGCCCTTAGGCTTAGGGAGCCCCAGCCCTTTGGCTTAGGGAGGCCCAAGCATGGGGCGCCCCAGCCCTTAGGCTTTAGGAGCCCCAAGCCTGGGGCGGCCCAGCCCTTAAGATATGGGAGCCACATGCCTGGGGTGCCCCAGCTATTAAGCTCTGGGAGCCGCAGTCCTGGAGCACCCAAGCCCATAGGCTTTGGGAGCCCCAGGCTTGGGTCCCCCCAGCACTTAGTGTTTTGGGGCCCAAGGACTGGGGCGCCCCAACACTTAGGCTTAGCTAGCCCCAACATGGCTCACCCCACCCCTTCGGCTTCGGGAGCCACAGACCTGAGGACCCCAGCTCTTAGGCTTATATAGCCGCAGTCCTGGGGCGCTCCAGCCCTTAGGATTACGGAGCCCCATGCTTGTGGAGCCCCAGCCCTTATGCTTAGTGAGCACCATGCCTTGGGCGCCCCAGCCCATAGGCTTAGCTAGCCCCAGACTTGGCGCGCCCCAGCTCTTAGGCTTAGGGAGCCCCAGGCCTGCGGCGACCCAGCCCTTAGGATGAGGTAGCCCTAGGCCTGGGGTGACCCAGTCCTTAGGCTTAGGGAGCCCCAGGCCTGGGGCGCCCCAGCCCTTAGGCTTAGGGAGCCCCAGGCCTGGGGCGCCACAGCCCTTAGGCTTTGGGAGCCTAAGGCCTGTGGCGCCCCAGGCCTTAGGCTTTGGGAGCCCCAGGCCTGGGGCAAGCCAGCTCTTAGGCTTTGGGTGAGCCAGGCCTCGGGCGCCCCAGCCCATAGGCTTTTGAAACCCCAAGCTCTGGGCGACCCAGCTCTTAGGCTTAGCTAGCCCTAGTCCTGACGTACCCCAGCCCTTAGGTTTAGGGAGCCCAGCCCTTAGGCTTAGGGAGTCACAGGCCTGGGGCGCCCCAGCCCTTAGGATTTGGGAGCCACATGCCTGGGGCGCCCCAGCCATTAGGCTCTGGGAGCCGCACTCCTGGAGCACCCGAGCACATAGGCTTTGTGAGCCCCAGGCCTGGGGCGCCCCAGCACTTAGGCTTGGGGAGTCCCAGGCCTGGGGCAACCCTGCCCTTAGGCTTTGCGACCCCCAGGTATGGGGCGCCCTAACCCTTATGCTTAGGGAGACCCAGGCCTGGGGAGCCCCAGGCCTTACGCTTTGGGAGCCCCAGGCCTGGGGCGCCCCAGCCTTTAGGCTATGGAGACCCAGGCCTGGGGCGCACCAGACCGTAGGCGTTGGGAGCCCCAGGCCTGGGGCACACCAGCCCTTGGGCTTTGGGTGCCCCAGTCCTGGGGACCCCGAGCCCTTAGGCTTTGGGAGACCAAGGCCTGGGGCGCCCCATCCCTTAGGCTTTGGGAGCCCCAGGCCAGGGGCATCCCAGCCCTTAAGCTCTGGGAGCCCCAATCCTGGGGCACCCCAGTCCTTAGGCTTTGGGAGCTCCAGGCCTGGAGCGCCCCAGTCTTTGGGCTTAGGGAGCCTCAGAACTGGGGCCTCCGAGCCCTTAGGCTTTGGGATCCCGATGCCAGGGACGACCCAGCCCTTAGGCTTTGGGAGACCCAGGCCTGGGGCACCCCAGCCCTTAGGCTTTGGGAGCCCAGGCCTGGGGCGCACCAGCCCTTAAGCTTTGGGAGCCCAAGGCCTGGGGCCTCTGAGCCCTTAGGCTTTGGGCGTCCCAGCCTCGGGCGCCCCAGCCCATAGGCTTTTGGAACCCCAAGCTCTGGGCGACCCAGCTCTTAGGCTTAGCTAGCCCTAGTCCTGACGTACCCCAGCCCTTAGGTTTAGGGAGCCCCAGCCCTTAGGCTTTTGGAGCCCCAAGCCTGGGGCGGCCCAGCCCTTAGGATTTGTGAGCCACATGCCTGGGGCGCCCTAGCCATTAGGCTCTGGGAGCCGCACTCCTGAAGCACCCGAGCACATAGGCTTTGTGAGCCCCAGGCCTTGTGCGCCCCAGTTCTTAGGCTTAGGGAGTCCCAGGCCTGGGCCCCCCCTGCCCTTAGGCTTTGCGACCCCCAGGTATGGGGCGCCCCAGCCCTTATGCTTAGGGAGACCCAGGCCTGGGGAGCCCCAGCCTTTAGTCTATGGGAGGCCCAGTCCTGGGGCGCACCAGTCCTTACTCGTTGAGAGCCCCAGGCCTGGGGCGCCCCAGCCCTTGGGTTAGGGTGCCCCAGTCCTGGGGACCCCGAGCCCTTAGGCTTTGGGATCCCAATGCCTGGGGCGACTCAGCCCTTAGGCTTTGGGAAACCCAGGCCTGGGGCACCCCAGCCCTTAGGCTTTGGGAGCCCAGGCCTGGGGCGCCCCAGCCATTAAGCTTTGGGAGCCCAATGCCTGGGGCCTCCGAGCCCTTAGGCTTTGGGATCCCAATGCCTGGGGCGACCCTGGTCTTAGGCTTTGGGAGACCCAAGCCTGGGGCGCTCCTGTCCTTAGGCTTTGGGAGCCCAGGCCTGGGGCGCCCCAGCCCTTAAGCTTTGGGAGCCCAAGGCCTGGGGCGCCCCAGCCCTTAGGCTTTGGGAGCCGTAGGCCTGGGGCGCCCCAGCCCTTAGGCTTAGGGATCCCCAGGCCTGTGGCACCCCAGCCCTTTGGCTTGGGAGCCCCAACCCTGGGGCGGCCAACCCTTAGGATTTGGGAGCCACAGGCCTGGGGCGCGCGAGCCCTTAGGTTTTGGGAACCACTGGGCTGGAGCGCCCCAGCCCCTAGGCTTTGGGAGCCCCAGTCTTGGGGAGCCCCTGCGCATAGGATTTGGGAGCCCCAGGCCTGCGGCGCCCTAACCCTTAGGCTCAGGGAGCCCCAGGCCTGGTGCCCCCCAGTGCTTAGGATTTGGGAGCCCCAAGCCTGGGGCGCCCCAGCCCTTAAGCTTTGGGAGTCCCAGGCCTGTGGCACCTTTTCCTTTAGTGTTTGGGACCCCAGGCCTGGGGCACCCCAGTTCTTAGGCTTAGGGAGTCCCAGGCCTGGGGCGCCCCAGCCGTTAAGCTTACGGAGCCCCAGGCCTGGGGCGCCCCAGCCCTTAGGCTTAGGAAGCCCCAGGCCTGTGGCGCCGCTGCCCTTAGGTTTTGGGAGCCCCAGGCCAGGGGCGACCCAGCATATATGCTTTGGGAGCCCCAGTTCTGGAGCGCAACAGACCTTAGTCTTTGGGACCCCAAGCCTGTGGCACCCCAGTCCTTAGGCTTTGGGAGCCCCAGGCCTTGGGCTCCCCAGCACTTAAGTTTACGGAGCCCCAGGTATGGGGCGCCCAGCCCTTAAGCTTACGGAGCCCCAGGCCTGGGGCCTCCGAGCCCTTAGGCTTTGGGCATCCCAGGCTCGGGCGCCCCAGCCCATAGGCTTTTGGAACCCCAAGCTCTGGGCGACCCAGCTCTTAGGCTTAGCTAGCCCTAGTCCTGACGTACCCCAGCCCTTAGGTTTAGGGAGCCCCAGCCCTTAGGCTTTTGGAGCCCCAAGCCTGGGGCGGCCCAGCCCTTAGGATTTGTGAGCCACATGCCTGGGGCGCCCCAGCCATTAGGCTCTGGAGCCGCACTCTTGGAGCACCCGAGCACATAGGCTTTGTGAGCCCCAGGCCTTGTGCGCCCCAGCTCTTAGGATTAGGGAGTCCCAGGCCTGGGCCCCCCCTGCCCTTAGGCTTTGCGACCCCCAGGTATCGGGCGCCCCAGCCCTTATGCTTAGGGAGACCCAGGCCTGGGGAGCCCCAGCCTTTAGTCTATGGGAGGCCCAGTCCTGGGGCGTACCAGACCTTAGTCGTTGAGAGCCCCAGGCCTGGGGCGCCCCAGCCCTTGGGTTAGGGTGCCCCAGTCCTGGGGACCCTGAGCCCTTAGGCTTTGGGATCCCAATGCCTGGGGCGACTCAGCCCTTAGGCTTTGGGAGACCCAGGCCTGGGGCACCCCAGCCCTTTGGCTTTGGGAGCCCAGGCCTGGGGCGCCCCAGCCCTTAAGCTTTGGGAGCCCAAGGCCTGGGGCCTCCGAGCCCTTAGGCTTTGGGATCCCAATGCCTGGGGCGACCCAGGTCTTAGGCTTTGGGAGACCCAAGCCTGGGGCGCTCCTGTCCTTAGGCTTTGGGAGCCCAGGCCTGGGGCGCCCCAGCCCTTAAGCTTTGGGAGCCCAAGGCCTGGGGCGCCCCAGCCCTTAGGCTTTGGGGGCCCCAGGTCTGGGGCGCCCCAGCCCTTAGACTTTGGGAGCCGTAGGCCTGGGGCGCCCCAGCCCTTAGGCTTAGGGATCCCCAGGCTTGTGGCACCCCAGCCCTTTGGCTTGGGAGCCCCAACCCTGGGGCGGCCCAGCCCTTAGGATTTGGGAGCCACAGGCCTGGGGCGCGCGAGCCCTTAGGTTTTGGGAACCACTGGGCTGGAGCGCCCCAGCCCATAGGCTTTGGGAGCCTCAGTCTTGGGGAGCCCCTGCGCATAGGATTTGGGAGCCCCAGGCCTGCGGCGCCCTAATCCTTAGGCTCAGGGAGCCCCAGGCCTGGTGCGCCCCAGTGCTTAGGATTTGGGAGCCCCAAGCCTGGGGCGCCCCAGCCCTTAAGCTTTGGGAGTCCCAGGCCTGTGGCACCTTTTCCTTTAGTGTTTGGGACCCCAGGCCTGGGGCACCCCAGTTCTTAGGCTTAGGGTGCCCCAGGCCTGGGGCGGCCCAGCCGTTAAGCTTACGGAGCCCCAGGCCTGGGGCGCCCCAGCCCTTAGGCTTAGGAAGCCCCAGGCCTGTGGCGCCGCAGCCCTTAGGCTTTGGGAGGCCCAGGCCAGGGGCGACCCAGCATATATGCTTTGGGAGCCCCAGTTCTGGAGCGCAACAGACCTTAGTCTTTGGGACCCCAGGCCTGTGGCACCCCAGTCCTTAGGCTTTGGGAGCCCCAGGCCTTGGGCTCCCCAGCCCTTAAGTTTACGGAGCCCCAGGTCTGGGGCGCCCAGCCCTTAAGCTTACGGAGCCCCAGGCCTGGGTCGCCACCAGCCCTTAGGCTTTTGGACCTCCAGGCCATGGGCGCCCCAGCCCTTTGCTTAGATAGCCCCAGGCCTGGGGCGTCCCAGCCCATAGGCTTTTGGAACCCCAAGCTCTGGGCGACCCAGCTCTTAGGCTTAGCTAGCCCAACTCCTGGCGCACCCCAGCCTAGGCTTAGGGAGCCCCAGTCCTTAGGCTTCGGAGGCCCAGGCATGGGGTGCCCCAACCCTTACGCTTTGGGAGCCCCAAGCCTGGGGCGGCCCATCCCTTAGGATTTGGGAGCTACATGCCTGGGGCGCCCCAGCCATTAGGCTCTGGAGCCGAAGTCCTGGAGCACCCTAGCCCATAGGCTTTGGGAGCCCCAGGCTTGGGGCGCCCCAGCACTTAGGGTTTTGGAGCCCAAGGCCTGGGATGCCCCAACCCTTAGGCATAGCTAGCCCCAATATGGCTCGCCCCAGCCCTTAGGCTTTGGGAGCCCAGGCCTGGGGCGCCCCAGCCCTTAAGCTTTGGAGCCCAAGGCCTGGGGCCTCCGAGCCCTTAGGCTTTGGGATCCCAATGCCTGGGGCGATCCAGCCCTTAGGCTTTGGGAGACCCAAGCCTGGGTCGCTCCTGTCCTTAGGCTTTGGGATCCTAGGCCTGGGGCGCCCCAGCCCTTAAGCTTTGGGAGCCCAAGGCCTGGGGTGCCCCAGCCTTTAGGCTTTGGGGGCCCCAGGCCTGGGGCGCCCCAGCCCTTAGGCTTTGGGAGCCGTAGGCCTGGGCCGCCCCAGCCCTTAGGCTTAGGGATCCCCAGGCCTGTGGCACCCCAGCCCTTTGGCTTGGGAGCCCCAACCTGGGGTGCCCCAGCCCTTAGGCTTTGGGGGCCCCAGGCCTGGGGCGCACCAGCCCTTAGGCTTTGGGAGTCGTAGGCCTGGGCCGCCCCAGCCCTTAGGCTTAGGGATCCCCAGGCCTGTGGCACCCCAGCCCTTTGGCTTGGGAGCCCCAACCTGGGGCGGCCCAGCCCTTAGGATTTGCGAGCCACAGGCCTGGGGCGAGCGAGCCCTTAGGTTTTGGGAACCACTGGGCTGGAGCGCCCCAGCCCATAGGCTTTGGGAGCCCCAGGTTTGGGGCGCCCCTGCGCATAGGATTTGGGAGCCCCAGGCCTGCGGCGCCCTATCCCTTAGGCCCAGGGAGCCCCAGGCCTGGTGCGCCCCAGCGCTTAGGATTTGGGAGCCCCAAGACTGGGGCGACCCAGCCCTTAAGCTTTGGGAGTACCAGGCCTGGGGCACCTTTTCCTTTAGTGTTGGGGACCCCAGGCCTGGGGCACCCCAGTCCTTAGGCTTTGGGAGCCCCAGGCCTTGGGCGCCCCAGCCCTTAAGTTTACGGAGCCCCAGGTCTGGGGCGCCGAGCCCTTAAGCTTACGGAGCCCCAGGCCTGGGGTGCCCCAGCCCTTAGGCTTTTGGACCTCCAGGCCAGGGGCGCCCCAGCCCTTTGCTTAGATATCCCCAGGCCTCGCGCGCCCCAGCCCATCGGCTTTTGGAACCCCAAGCTCTGGGCGACCCAGCTCTTAGGCTTAGCTAGCCCAACTCCTGGCGCACCCCAGCCCTTAGGCTTAGGGAGCCCCAGTCCGTAGGCTTAGGGAGGCCTAGGCATGGGGCGCCCCAGCCCTTAGGCATTGGGAGCCCCAAGCCTGGGGCGCCCCAGCCCTTACGCTTAGGGTGCCCCAGGCCTGGGGCGCCCCAGCCCTTAAGCTTACGGAGCCCCAGGCCTGGGAGCCCCTAGCCCTTAGGCTTTTGGACCCCCAGGCCAGGGGCGCCCCAGCACTTAGGCTTATATAGCCCCAGTCCTGGTGCGCTCCAGCCCTTAGGATTACGGAGCCCCATGCTTGTGGAGCCCCAGCCCTTATGCTTAGTGAGCACCATGCCTTGGGCGCTCCAGCCCATAGGCTTAGCTAGCCCAAGAATTGGCGCGCCCCAGCTCATAGGCTTAGGGAGCCCCAGGCCTGCGGCGACACAGCCCTTAGGATTAGGGAGCCCTAGGCATGGGGTGACCCAGCCCTTAGGCTTAGGGAGCCCCAGGCCTGGTGCGCCCCAGCCCTTAGGCTTAGGATGCCCCAGGCCTGGGGCGCCCCAGCCCTTAGGCTTTGGGATCCTGAGGACTGTGGCGCCCCAGGCCTTAGGCTTTGGGAGCCCCAGGCCTGCGGCGACCCAGCCCTTAGGATTAGGGAGCCCTAGGCCTGGGGTGACCCAAGCCTTAGGCTTTGGTGACCCAGGCCTCGGGCGCCCCAGCCTATAGGCTTTTGGAACCCCAAACTCTCGGCGACCCAGCTCTTAAGCTTAGCTAGCCCTAGTCCTGGCATACCCCAGCCCTTAGGTTTAGGGAGCCCCAGCCCATAGGCTTAGGGAGCCCCAAGCCTGGGGCACCCCAGTCCTTAGGCTTAGGGAGGCCCAGGCATGGGCCGCCCCAGCGCTTAGGCTTTGGGAGCCCCAAGCCTGGGGCGGCCCAGCCCTTAGGATTTGGGAGCCACATGCCTGGGGCGCCCCAGCCATTAGGCTCTGGGAGCCCCACTCCTGGAGCACCCGAGCACATAGGCTTTGTGAGCCCCAGGCCTGGGGCGCCCCAGCACATAGGCTTAGGGAGTCCCAGGCCTGGGGCGCCCCTGCCCTTAGGCTTTGCGACCCCCAGGTATGGGGCGCCACAATCCTTATGCTTAGGGAGATCCAGGCCTGGGGATCCCCAGGCCTTACGCTCTGGGAGCCCCAGGCTTGGTGCGCCCCAGCCTTTAGGCTATGGGAGGCCCAGGCCTGGGGCGCACCAGACCTTAGGCGTTGGGAGCCCCAGGCCTGGGGCGCCCCAGCCCTTGGGCTTAGGGTGCCCCAGTCCTGGGGACCCCGAGCCCTTAGGCTTTGGGAGACCAAGGCCTGGGGCCTCTGAGCCTTTAGGCTTTGGGATCCCAATGCCTGTCGCGACCCAGCCCTTAGGCTTTGGGAGACCCAGGCCTGGGGCGCCCCAGCCCTTAGGCTTTGGGAGCCCAGGCCTGGGGCGCCCCAGCCTTTAGTCATTGGGAGCCCCAAGCCTGGGGCGGCCCAGCCCTTAGGATTTGGGAGCCACATACCTGAGGAGCCCCAGCCATTAGGCTCTGGGAGCCGCAGTCCTGGAGCACCCTAGCCCATAGGCTTTGGGAGCCCCAGGCATGGGGCGCCCCAGCACTTAGGGTTTTGGAGCCCAAGGTCTGGGGCGCCCGAACCCTTAGGCTTAGCTAGCCCCAACATAGCTCGCCCCAGCCCTTAGGCTTCGGGAGCCACAGACCTGAGCACCCCAGCTCTTAGGCTTAGGGAGCCCAAGGCCTGGGGCGCCCCAGCCCTTAGGCTTAGGGAGCCCCAGGCCTGGGCGCCCCAACCCTTAAGCTTAGGGTGCCCCAGGCCTGGGGCGCCCCAGCCCTTAAGCTTACGGAGCTCCAGGCCTGGGAGGCCCCAGCCCTTAGGCTTTTGGACCCCCAGGCTAGGGGCGCCCCAGCACTTAGGCTTATATAGCCCCAGTCCTGGTGCGCTCCAGCCCTTAGGATTACGGAGCCCCATGCTTGTGGACCCCAGCCATTATGCTTAGTGAGCACCATGCCTTGGGAGCTCCAGCCCATAGGCTTAGCTAGCCCCAGAATTGGCGCGCCCCAGCACTTAGGCTTAGGGAGCCCCAGGCCTGCGGCGACACAGCCCTTAGGATTAGGGAGCCCTAGGCCTGGGGTGACCCAGCCCTTAGGCTTAGGGAGCCCCAGGCCTGGTGCGCCCCAGCCCTTAGGCTTAGGGAGCCCCAGGCCTGGGGCGCCCCAGCACTTAGGCTTTGGGAGCCTGAGGCCTGTGGCGCCCCAGGCCTTAGGCTTTGTGAGCCCCAGGCCTGCGGCGACCCAGCCCTTAGGATTAGGGAGCCCTAGGCCTGGGGTGACCCAACCTTTAGGCTTTGGGTGACCCAGGCCTCGGGCGCCCCAGCCTATAGGCTTTTGGAACCCCAAACTCTCGGCGACCCAGCTCTTAAGCTTAGCTAGCCCTAGTCCTGGCATACCCCAGCCCTTAGGTTTAGGGAGCCCCAGCCCATAGGCTTAGGGAGCCCCAAGCCTGGGGCACCCCAGTCCTTAGGCTTAGGGAGGCCCAGGCATGGGCCGCCCCAGCGCTTAGGCTTTGGGAGCCCCAAGCCTGGGGCGGCCCAGCCCTTAGGATTTGGGAGCCACATGCCTGGGGCGCCCCAGCCATTAGGCTCTGGGAGCCCCACTCCTGGAGCACCCGAGCACATAGGCTTTGTGAGCCCCAGGCCTGGGGCGCCCCAGCACATAGGCTTAGGGAGTCCCAGGCCTGGGGCGCCCCTGCCCTTAGGCTTTGCGACCCCCAGGTATGGGGCGCCACAATCCTTATGCTTAGGGAGATCCAGGCCTGGGGATCCCCAGGCCTTACGCTCTGGGAGCCCCAGGCCTGGTGCGCCCCAGCCTTTAGGCTATGGGAGGCCCAGGCCTGGGGCGCACCAGACCTTAGGCGTTGGGAGCCCCAGGCCTGGGGTGCCCCAGCCCTTGGGCTTAGGGTGCCCCAGTCCTGGGGACCCCGAGCCCTTAGGCTTTGGGAGACCAAGGCCTGGGGCCTCTGAGCCTTTAGGCTTTGGGATCCCAATGCCTGTCGCGACCCAGCCCTTAGGCTTTGGGAGACCCAGGCCTGGGGCGCCCCAGCCCTTAGGCTTTGGGAGCCCAGGCCTGGGGCGCCCCAGCCTTTAGTCATTGGGAGCCCCAAGCCTGGGGCGGCCCAGCCCTTAGGATTTGGGAGCCACATACCTGGGGAGCCCCAGCCATTAGGCTCTGGGAGCCGCAGTCCTGGAGCACCCTAGCCCATAGGCTTTGGGAGCCCCAGGCATGGGGCGCCCCAGCACTTAGGGTTTTGGAGCCCAAGGTCTGGGGCGCCCGAACCCTTAGGCTTAGCTAGCCCCAACATAGCTCGCCCCAGCCCTTAGGCTTCGGGAGCCACAGACCTGAGCACCCCAGCTCTTAGGCTTAGGGAGCCCAAGGCCTGGGGCGCCCCAGCCCTTAGGCTTAGGGAGCCCCAGGCCTGGGCGCCCCAACCCTTAAGCTTAGGGTGCCCCAGGCCTGGGGCGCCCCAGCCCTTAAGCTTACGGAGCTCCAGGCCTGGGAGGCCCCAGCCCTTAGGCTTTTGGACCCCCAGGCTAGGGGCGCCCCAGCACTTAGGCTTATATAGCCCCAGTCCTGGTGCGCTCCAGCCCTTAGGATTACGGAGCCCCATGCTTGTGGACCCCAGCCATTATGCTTAGTGAGCACCATGCCTTGGGAGCTCCAGCCCATAGGCTTAGCTAGCCCCAGAATTGGCGCGCCCCAGCACTTAGGCTTAGGGAGCCCCAGGCCTGCGGCGACACAGCCCTTAGGATTAGGGAGCCCTAGGCCTGGGGTGACCCAGCCCTTAGGCTTAGGGAGCCCCAGGCCTGGTGCGCCCCAGCCCTTAGGCTTAGGGAGCCCCAGGCCTGGGGCGCCCCAGCACTTAGGCTTTGGGAGCCTGAGGCCTGTGGCGCCCCAGGCCTTAGGCTTTGTGAGCCCCAGGCCTGCGGCGACCCAGCCCTTAGGATTAGGGAGCCCTAGGCCTGGGGTGACCCAACCTTTAGGCTTTGGGTGACCCAGGCCTCGGGCGCCCCAGCCTATAGGCTTTTGGAACCCCAAACTCTCGGCGACCCAGCTCTTAAGCTTAGCTAGCCCTAGTCCTGGCATACCCCAGCCCTTAGGTTTAGGGAGCCCCAGCCCATAGGCTTAGGGAGCCCCAAGCCTGGGGCACCCCAGTCCTTAGGCTTAGGGAGGCCCAGGCATGGGCCGCCCCAGCGCTTAGGCTTTGGGAGCCCCAAGCCTGGGGCGCCCCAGCCATCAGGCTCTGGGAGCCGCACTCCTGGAGCACCCGAGCACATAGACTTTGTGAGCCCCAGGCCTGGGGCGCCCCAGCACATAGGCTTAGGGAGTCCCAGGCCTGGGGCGCCCCTGCCCTTCGGCTTTGCGACCCCCAGGTATGGGGCGCCCCAGTCCTTATGCTTAGG
Source organism: Tenrec ecaudatus (assembly GCF_050624435.1). NCBI lineage: Eukaryota > Metazoa > Chordata > Mammalia > Afrosoricida > Tenrecidae > Tenrec > Tenrec ecaudatus. The sequence goes on along the minus strand of NW_027457554.1, from coordinate 2,606,042 downwards.
GAGATCCAGGCCTGGGGATCCCCAGGCCTTACGCTTTGGGAGCCCCAGGCCTGGTGCGCCCCAGCCTTTAGGCTATGGGAAGCCCAGGCCTGGGGCGCACCAGACATTAGGCTTGGGAGCCCCTACCTGGGGCGCCCCAGCCCTTGGGCTTAAGGTGCCCCAGTCCTGGGGACCCCGAGCCTTAGGCTTTGGGAGACCAAAGCCTGGGGTCTCCGAGCCTTTAGGCTTTGGGATCCCAATGCCTGGGGCGACCGAGCCCTTAGGCTTTGGGAGACCCAGGCCTGGGGCGCCCCAGCCCTTAGGCTTTGGGAGCCCAGGCCTGGGGCGTCCCAGCCCTTTGGCTTTGGGGGCCCCAGGCTTGGGGCCCCCCAGCCCTTAGGCTTTGGGGGCCATAGGCCTGGGGCGCCCCAGCCCTTAGGGTTAGGGATCCCCAGGCCTGTGGCTCCCCAGCCCTTTGGCTTGGGAGCCCCAACCCTGGGGCGGCCCAGCCCTTTGGATTTGGGAGCCACAGGCCTGGGGCGCGCGAGCCCTTAGGTTTTGGGAACCACTGGCCTGGAGCGCCCCAGCCCATAGGCTTTGGGAGCCCCAGGCTTGGGGCGCCCCTGCGCATAGGATTTGGGAGCCCCAGGCCTGGGTCGCCCCAGCCGTTAAGCTTACGGAGCCCCAGGCCTTGGGCGCCCCAGCCCTTAGGCTTAGGAAGCCCCAGGCCTGGGGCGCCACAGCCCTTAGGCTTTGGGAGCCCCAGGCCAGGGGCGACCCAGCATATATGCTTTGGGAGCCCCAGTTTTGGAGCGCACCAGACCTTAGTCTTTGGGGCCCCAGGCCTGTGGGACCCCAGTCCTTAGGCTTTTGGAGCCCCAGGCCTTGGGCGCCCCAGCCCTTAAGTTTACGGAGCCGCAGGTCTGGGGCGCCGAGCCCTTAAGTTTACGGAGCCCCAGGACTGGGGCGCCCCAGCCCTTAGGATTTTGGACCTCCAGGCCAGGGGCGCCCCAGCCCTTTGCTTAGATATCCCCAGGCCTCGGGCGCCCCAGCCCATAGGCTTTTGGAACCCCAAGCTCTGGACGACCCAGCTCTTAGGCTTAGCTAGCCCAACTCCTGGCGCACCCCAGCCCTTAGGCTTAGGGAGCCCCAGTCCTTAGGCTTAGAGAGGCCTAGGCATGGGGCGCCCCAGCCCTTAGGCATTGGGAGCCCCAAGCCTGGGGCGGCCCAGCCCTTAGGATTTGGGAGCCACATACCTGGGGAGCCCCAGCCATTAGGCTCTGGGAGCCGCAGTCCTGGAGCACCCTAGCCCATAGTTTTTGGGAGCCCCAGGCATGGGGCTTCCCAGCACTTAGGGTTTTGGAGCCCAAGGCCTGGGGCGCCCCAACCCTTAGGCTTAGCTAGCCCCAACATAGCTCGCCCCAGCCCTTAGGCTTCGGGAGCCACAGACCTGAGCACCCCAGCTCTTAGGCTTAGGGAGCCCAAGGCCTGGGGCGCCCCAGCCCTTAGGCTTAGGGAGCCCCAGGCCTGGGGCGCCCCAGCCCTTAAGCTTAGGGTGCCCCAGGCATGGGGTGACCCAGTCCTTAGGCTTAGGGAGCCCCAGGCCTGGGGCGCCCCAGCCCTTAGGCTTTGGGAGCCTGAGGCCTGTGGCGCCCCAGGCCTTAGGCTTTGTGAGCCCCAGGCCTGCGGCGACCCAGCCCTTAGGATTAGGGAGCCCTAGGCCTGGGGTGACCCAAGCCTTAGGCTTTGGGTGACCCAGGCCTCGGGCGCCCCAGCCCATAGGCTTTTGGAACCCCAAACTCGCGGCGACCCAGCTCTTACGCTTAGCTAGCCCTAGTCCTGGCATACCCCAGCCCTTAGGTTTAGGGAGCCCCAGCCCTTAGGCTTAGGGAGCCCCAAGCCTGGGGCACCCCAGTCCTTAGGCTTAGGGAGGCCCAGGCATGGGCCGACCCAGCGCTTAGGCTTTGGGAGCCCCAAGCCTGGGGCGGCCCAGCCCTTAGGATTTGGGAGCCACATGCCTGGGGCGCCCCAGCCATTAGGCTCTGGGAGCCGCACTCCTGGAGCACCCGAGCACATAGGCTTTGTGAGCCCCAGGCCTGGGGCGCCCCAGCACATAGGCGTAGGGAGTCCCAGGCCTGGGGCGCCCCTGCCCTTAGGCTTTGCGACCCCCAGGTATGGGGCGCCACAATCCTTATGCTTAGGGAGATCCAGGCCTGGGGATCCCCAGGCCTTACGCTTTGGGAGCCCCAGGCCTGATGCGCCCCAGCCTTTAGGCTATGGGAGGCCCAGGCCTGGGGCGCACCAGATCTTAGGCGTTGGGAGCCCCAGGCCTGGGGCGCCCCAGCCCTTGGGCTTAGGGTGCCCCAGTCCTGGGGACCCCGAGCCCTTAGGCTTTGGGAGACCAAGGCCTGGGGCCTCCGAGCCTTTAGGCTTTGGGATCCCAATGCCTGGGGCGACCGAGCCCTTAGGCTTTGGGAGACCCAGGCCTGGGGCGCCCCAGCCCTTAGGCTTTGGGAGCCCAGGCCTGGGGCGCCCCAGCCCTTAGGCATTGGGAGCCCCAAGCCTGGGGCGGCCCAGCCCTTAGGATTTGGGAGCCACATACCTGGGGAGCCCCAGCCATTAGGCTCTGGGAGCCGCAGTCCTGGAGCACCCTAGCCCATAGGCTTTGGGAGCCCCAGGCATGGGGCGCCCCAGCACTTAGGGTTTTGGAGCCCAAGGCCTGGGGCGCCCCAACCCTTAGGCTTAGCTAGCCCCAACATAGCTCGCCCCAGCCCTTAGGCTTCGGGAGGCACAGACCTGAGCACCCCAGCTCTTAGGCTTAGGGAGCCCAAGGCCTGTGGCGCCCCAGCCCTTAGGCTTAGGGAGCCCCAGGCCTGGGCGCCCCAGCCCTTAAGCTTAGGGTGCCCCAGGCCTGGGGCGCCCCAGCCCTTAAGCTTACGGAGCCCCAGGCCTGGGAGGCCAGAGCCCTTAGGCTTTTGGACCCCCAGGCCAGGGGCGCCCCAGCACTTAGGCTTATATAGCCCCAGTCCTGGAGCGCTCCAGCCCTTAGGATTACGGAGCCCCATGCTTGTGGAGCCCCAGCCCTTATGCTTAGTGAGCACCATGCCTTGGGCGCTCCAGCCCATAGGCTTAGCTAGCCCCAGAATTGGCGCGCCCCAGCTCTTAGGCTTAGGGAGCCCCAGGCCTGCGGCGACACAGCCCTTAGGATTAGGGAGCCCTAGGCCTGGGGTGACCCAGCCCTTAGGCTTAGGGAGCCCCAGGACTGGTGCGCCCCAGCCCTTAGGCTTAGGGAGCCCCAGGCCTGGGGCGCCCCAGCCCTTAGGCTTTGGGAGCCTGAGGCCTGTGGCGCCCCAGGCCTTAGGCTTTGGGAGCCCCAGGCCTGGGGTGCCCCAGCCCTTGGACTTAGGGTACCCCAGTCCTGGGGCCCCGAGCCCTTAGGCTTTGGGAGCCCAAGCCTGGGGCGCCCCAGCACTTAGGCTTTGGGAGCCCCAGGCCAGGGGCATCCCAGCCCTTAAGCTCTGGGAGCCCCAATCCTGGGGCACCCCAGTCTTTAGGCTTTGGGAGCTCCAGGCCTGGAGCGCCCCAGCCTTTGTGCTTAGGGAGCCCCAGGCCTGGGGTAACCGAGCCCTTAGGCTTTGGGATCCCAATTTCGGGGAGACCCAGCCCTTAGGCTTTGGAGACCCAGGCCTGGGGCGACCCAGCTATTACGCTCTGGGAGCCCCAAGCCTGGGTCACTCCTGTCCTTAGGCTTTGGGAGCCGAGGCCTGGGGCGCCCCAGCCCTTAAACTTTGGGAGCCCTAGGCCTGGGGCGCCCCAGCCTTTAGGCTATGGGAGGCCCAGGCCTGGGGTGCACCAAACCTTAGGCGTTGGGAGCCCCAGGCCTGGGGCGCCCCAGCCCTTGGGCTTAGGGTGCCCCAGTTCTGGGGCCCCTGAGCCCTTAGGCTTTGGGAGCCCAAGGCCTGGGGCGCCCCAGCCCTTAGGCTTTGGGAGCCCCAGGCCAGGGGCATCCCAGCCCTTAAGCTCTGGGGGCCCCAATCCTGGGGCAGCCCAGTCCTTAGGCTTTGGGAGCTCCAGGCCTGGAGCGCCCCAGCCTTTGGGCTTAAGGAGCCCCAGGCCTGGGGCAACCGAGCCCTTAGGCTTTGGGATCCCAAAGCCGGGGCGAACCAGCCCTTAGGCTTTGGGAGACCCAGGCCTGGGGCGCCCCAGCTCTTAGGCTCTGGGAGCCCCAAGCCTGGGGCGCTCCTGTCCTTAGGCTTTGGGAGCCGAGGCCTGGGGCGCCCCAGCCCTTAGGCTTAGGGATCCCCACGCCTGTGGCACCCCCGCCCTTTGGCTTGGGAGCCCCAACCCTGGGGCGGCCCAGCCCTTCGGATTTGGGAGCCACAGGCCTGCGGCGCGCGAGCCCTTAGGTTTTGGGAACCACTGGCCTGGAGCACCCCAGCCCATAGGCTTTGGGAGCCCCAGGCTTGGGGCGCCCCTGCGCATAGGCTTTGGGAACCCCAGGCCTGCGGCGCCCTAACTCTTAGGCTTAGGGAGCCCCAGGCCTGGGGCGCCCCAGCGCTTAGGATTTGGGAGCACCAAGCCTGGGGCGCCCACCCCTTAAGCTTTGGGAGTCCCAGGCCTGGGGCACCTTTTCCTTTAGTGTTTGGGACCCCAGGCCTGGGGCACCCCAGTTCTTAGGCTTTGGGAGCCCCAGGCTTGGGGCGCCCCTACGCATAGGCTTTGGGAGCCCCAGGCCTGGGGCGACCCAGCCCTTAAGCTTACGGAGCCCCAGGCCTGGGGCGCCCCAGCCCTTAGGTTTAGGAATCCCCAGTCCGGGAGCGCTGCAGCTCTTAGGCTTTGGGAGCCCCAGGCCAGGGGCGACCCAGCACATAGGCTTTGGGAGCCCCAGGTCTGGGGCGCACTAGCCCTTAGGCTTTGGGACCCCAGGCCTGGGGCACCCCAGTCCTTAGGCTTTGGGAGCCCCAGGCCTGGGGCGCCCCAGCCCTTAGGCTTTGGGAGCCCCAGGCCTGGGGCACCCCAGTCCTTAGACTTTGGGAGCTCCAGGCCTGGGGCGCCACAGCCCATAGGCTTTGATTGCCGCAGGCCAGGGCGACGCAGCACATAGGCTTTGCGACCCCCAGTTCTGGGGCGCCCCAGCCCTTAGGCTTTGGGACCCCAGGCCTGGGGCACCCCAGTCCTTAGGCTTTGGGAGCTCCAGGCCTGGGGCGCCCCAGCCCTATGGCTTATGGAGTCCCAGGCCTGGTGCGCCCCAGCCCTTAAGTTTACGGAGCCCCAGGCCTGGGGCGCCCAGTCCTTAAGCTTATGGAGCCCCAGGCCTGGGGCGCCCCAGCCCTTAGGCTTTTGGACACCCAGGCCAGGGGCGCCGCAGCCCTTAGGCTTATATAGCCCCAGTCCTGGTGCGCTCCAGCCCTTAGGATTACGGAGCCCCATGATTGTGGAGCCCCAGCCCTTAGGCTTTCTGAGCACCAGGCCTTGGGCGCCCCAGCCCATAGGCTTAGCTAGCCCCAGACTTGGCCCGCCCCAGCCCTTAGGCTTAGGGAGCCCCAGGCCTGCGGCGACCCAGCCCTTAGGATTAGGGAGCCCTAGGCCTGGGTTGCCCCAGCCCTTAGGCTTAGGGAGCACCAGGCCTGGGGCAACCCAGCTTTTAGGCTTTGGGTGACCCAGGCCTCGGGCGCCCCAGCCCTTAGGCTTTGGGAGACTGAGGCCTGTGGCGCCCCAGGCCTTAGGCTTTGGGAGCCCCAGGCCTAGGGCAACCCAGCTCTTAGGCTTTGGGTGACCTAGGCCTCGGGCGCCCCAGCCCATAGGCTTTTGGAACCCCAAGCTCTGGGCGACCCAGCTCTTAGGCTTAGCTAGCCCAAGTCCTGTCGTACCCCAGCCCTTAGGTTTAGGGAGCCCCAGCCCTTAGGCTTAGGGAGCCCCAGACCTGGGGCGCCCCAGCCCTTAGGCTTAGGGAGGCCCAGGCATGGGCCGCCCCAGCCCTTAGGCTTTGGGAGCCCCAAGCCTGGGGCGGCCCAGCCCTTAGGATTTGGGAGCCACATGCCTGGGGCGCCCCAGCCATTAGGCTCTGGGAGCCGCACTCCTGAAGCACCCGAGCACATAGGCTTTGGGAGCCCCAGGCCTGGGGCGCCCCAGCACATAGGTTTAGGGAGTCCCAGGCCTGGAGCGCCCCTGCCCTTAGGCTTTGGGAGCCCCAGGCCTGGGGCGCCCCAGCCCTTATTCTTAGGGAGACCCAGGCCTGGGGAGCCCCAGGCCTTACGCTTTGGGAGCCCCAGGCCTGGGGCGCCCCAGCCTTTAGACTATGGGAGGCCCAGGCCTGGGGCGCACCAGACCTTAGGCGTTGGGAGCCCCAGGCCTGGGGCGCCCCAGCCCTTGGACTTAGGGTACCCCAGTCCTGGGGCCCCGAGCCCTTAGGCTTTGGGAGCCCAAGCCTGGGGCGCCCCAGCACTTAGGCTTTGGGAGCCCCAGGCCAGGGGCATCCCAGCCCTTAAGCTCTGGGAGCCCCAATCCTGGGGCACCCCAGTCTTTAGGCTTTGGGAGCTCCAGGCTTGGAGCGCCCCAGCCTTTGTGCTTAGGGAGCCCCAGGCCTGGGGTAACCGAGCCCTTAGGCTTTGGGATCCCAATTACGGGGCGACCCAGCCCTTAGGCTTTGGGAGACCAAGGCCTGGGGCGCCCCAGCCCTTAAGCTTTGGGAGCCCTAGGCCTGGGGCGCCCCAACCTTTAGGCTATGGGAGGCCCAGGCCTGGGGTGCACCAAACCTTAGGCGTTGGGAGCCCCAGGCCTGGGGCGCCCCAGCCCTTGGGCTTAGGGTGCCCCAGTCCTGGGGCCCCCGAGCCCTTAGGCTTTGGGAGCACAAGGCCTGGGGCGCCCCAGCCCTTAGGCTTTGGGAGCCCCAGGCCAGGGGCATCCCAGCCCTTAAGCTCTGGGGGCCCCAATCCTGGGGCACCCTAGTCCTTAGGCTGTGGGAGCTCCAGGCCTGGAGCGCCCCAGCCTTTGGGCTTAAGGAGCCCCAGGCCTGGGGCAACGAGCCCTTAGGCTTTGGGATCCCAAAGCCGGGGCGACCCAGCCCTTAGGCTTTGGGAGACCCAGGCCTGGGGCGCCCCAGCTCTTAGGCTCTGGGAGGCCCAAGCCTGGGGCGCTCCTGTCCTTAGGCTTTGGGAGCCGAGGCCTGGGGCGCCCCAGCCCTTAGGCTTAGGGATCCCCACGCCTGTGGCACCCCCGCCCTTTGGCTTGGGAGCCCCAACCCTGGGGCGGCCCAGCCCTTAGGATTTGGGAGCCACAGGCCTGGGGCGCGCGAGCCCTTAGGTTTTGGGAACCACTGGCCTGGAGCACCCCAGCCCATAGGCTTTGTGAGCCCCAGGCTTGGGGCGCCCCTGCGCATAGGCTTTGGGAGCCACAGGCCTGCGGCGCCCTAACCCTTAGGCTTAGGGAGCCCCAGGCCTGGGGCGCCCCAGCGCTTAGGATTTGGGAGCACCAAGCCTGGGGCGCCCAGCCCTCAAGCTTTGGGAGTCCCAGGCCTGGGGCACCTTTTCCTTTAGTGTTTGGGACCCCAGGCCTGGGGCACCCCAGTTCTTAGGCTTTGGGAACCCCAGGCTTGGGGCGTCCCTACGCATAGGCTTTGGGAGCCCCAGGCCTGGGGCGACCCAGCATATATGCTTTGGGAGCCCCAGTTCTGGAGCGCACCAGACCTTAGTCTTTGGGACCCCAGGCCTTGGGTGCCCCAGCCCTAAATTTACGGAGCCCCAGGCCTGGGGCGCCCAGCCCTTAAGCTTACGGAGCCCCAGTCCTGGGGCGCCCCAGCCCTTAGGCTTAGGAATCCCCAGGCCTGGGGCGCTGCAGCTCTTAGGCTTTGGGAGCCCCAGGCCAGGGGCGACCCAGCACATAGGCTTTGGGAGCCCCAGTTCTGGGGCGCACCAGTCCTTAGGCTTTGGGAGCCCCAGGCCTGGGCCGCCCCAGCCCTTAGGCTTTGGGAGCCCCAGGCCAGGGCGACCCAGCACATAAGCTTTGGGAGCCCCAGTTCTGGGGCGCCCCAGCCCTTAGGCTTTGGGACCCCAGGCCTGGGGCACCCCAGTCCTTAGGCTTTGGGAGCTCCAGGCCTGGGGCGCCCCAGCCCTATGGTTTAGGGAGTCCCAGGCCTGGGGCGCCCCAGCCCTTAAGTTTACGGAGCCCCAGGCCTGGGGGGCCCCAGCCCTTAAGCTTACGGAGCCCCAGGCCTGGGGTGCCCCAGCCCTTAGGCTTTGGGAGCCCCAGGCATGGGGCACCCCAGCACATATGCCTTGGGAGCCCCAGGTCTGGAGCACCCCAGTCCTTAGGCTTAGGGAGCCCCAGGCCTTGGGCATCCCAGCCCTTAGGCTTTGGGAGCCACAGGCCTGGGGCGCCCCAGCCCTTAGGCTTTGGGAGCCTGAGGCCTGTGGCGCCCCAGGCCTTAGGCTTTGGGAGCCCCAGGCCTGGGGTGCCCCAGCCCTTGGACTTAGGGTACCCCAGTCCTGGGGCCCCGAGCCCTTAGGCTTTGGGAGCCCAAGCCTGGGGCGCCCCAGCACTTAGGCTTTGGGAGCCCCAGGCCAGG